>NC_091476.1:145643114-145729523 GCF_036971445.1 Narcine bancroftii
ACCCACGGAGACATGGGGAGAATGTACAAACTCCTTAGACCGTATGATTCGAACCCCAGTCCCAATAGCTGGCACTGTAAAAGCATTGCACCAGCCAAGCTGCCCTTTCCTTTGCTCTATTTTTAACTTGGCAGGAACAGTGGATAATTTTTGAAATATCATTGGAATGTCTTGCACCACCATTTTAAGCTACATGGTTCATTAAATAAAACAAAGCTTTGTTTATGCTTTCTTCCCAAAATAATTTATCAAGAATAAAAATACTGGCATTTTAGAGCAAAGACTATGTTCAGTCTTTAAATTTATTACAAAAACAGGTCATTATTGTAGCTGACTTCCTTATCTACGGCATCTAGCCCTAGTTTGAACCTCTTTTTCTTTACCACAACCTGCCCATATGAAATTCTCCCTTGTACAGATTTGAAGCTTGTTTGGATTTCTGCTCAACCTAGTTTTACCTTTTCAATTTCCATCTTCAATGAATGCATTTAGAGTTGCAAACAATCGATAAATAAATATCTAAATCATGTAATTGCAGCTGAAAAGTTCAAAACCTCTAAGAATTGCTTTTTAAAAACTCAACGATTTATACTCCTTTTGGCTACATTAATCTGCATGTACATCTTGGTGCAAAAGATGCTGCAATCCCTCAGTTTTCCATGAAGAGGAAGTTCATTTACTAAGCATTCAGAACTTAAATCAAAATGACCAAATGAAAACAAGCATTGCACTTCAATTGCTTTTTTTGTTTCAAAACTACTTTCACGCTTTACTTACCTAGAACCCCACTTGGCTCCATTGGATATTCCAGTAGAGATGCAGCTGGTGTCAAAGCATATGGGTAGTCGTAGGGTGTTGTATAGATTATACCAGCTTCTGGTGAAGGAGGTACTAAGGCAGTTGGATGAGGGGTTCCATTGGGCATAACTGCAGTTGTCTGAATTGGCCTAATTATATTCATAATGGCAGGTCCAGCTGGCGTAGAGGCACGCAAGGCAGCTGGTGGAAGCATGGGTGCAGCTGGTCCAGTTATCAGACGTGGACCCTGCGATGTTGCTGTAAGAGAAAAGGCAAGGGTAGCTGCAGTAAGCAACAGGGATCACGAGGAGGGGAGAAAAGGAAGGTGAGCAGGAGACAGGAGGAAAAGAATTAAAGGAAGAAAAGTATGATAGGGAAGGAAAACACAAAATTAGTCCATGCAATGATCACATATGCCCAAAAAAGCATCCCTTATTTGCAAGCCAATTTCCGTTTACCAATATTTAATCAAGCACAATTTCAAAAATATAGAGCAGAGATAATTATCTTGCAAAATCTTGAGAAACTGCAATTCAGAAAGCCACATGATAAGCAATTATTTTATACCAAAATCTAAGAAATACTAGTGCCATTTATTGTACCCATTTTCCTTTTGACATCCCAAACCAATAATGTCCCAATGTTCTGAAATAGAAAAATGAAAGCAATATGAAAATTTCTTCCAGATTTTAGATTCTTCAGTCAACCCCATGTTTCATACTAATTAATATGATCGATTCTAGTTCCAAATGCTTTTTTATTACTCTTATTTGAGATAATTGCAGACCAAGAAAACAATATGGCACGGGCATTTCTGTGCACTACATTATGGAATACTTTGAGCTGCATTCAAATGAGCAAGTGCAAAATTTGCACAATTCACCAAAGATGCAGTAATGTGTACAACCAAGGTGATGCCACTTGTATGAAAGTAAATCTGTATCACCAGTGCCTTTGAGTGGCAAATCGGCAACAAGGAAATAAACCACAAGATGAGGTGATACACAGGACAAATTGTGACCTATAATTACAGGACAAAATTAAATCCAAGTGTAACAACAGTAGTTTAGGATATTTAATTTAGAATATCATAATCACTTACTTGTATGGTTAAAATTGATCACAATTGACATCACCTCATTCATGTACTCAGTATGCAAGGCAACATACTTGTGCACACCACCCATGCAAGTGAATACTTTGATAGAAAAACTCAAAGTTGGTACATAGAAAGCCATTATAATTCAAGAAAAGGCAACATCTTGGAGGTGGATAAAACAAAATTAAAACACGATCAAGAATTAAAGTAGAAATAAAACATTGAGAACAGCATCTAAATTGGCAACAAAATTTGACGTTGTTTAAGTACATTTTGAATCTTTTGAAGTCTTGCTGACAACCATTTGCTTGCGATCTCGTACAATTTGTTGTGCTTTGATCATATACCATAGCATTATTATGACCATTAATTACCATCTCCAGACATCACCAGTCTCCCCACTCAGGTAATCCTCACTCATGTCTTTTAGTTCAACACAGGGACTAATCCAACAGTCCTCTCAGCTCTCTTCCCCCTTCTTTTCTCTGGCTCACAAAATGATACAGAAGCTTAATTTACACAGACAGACCATTTTAAAGCAGTTTTATTGCACCACTATTATTGTATTTCTTTACCTTTATATTCTAAATCTTAAATGCACATTAGCGATATAGATTTTTTTCAGTAACTGGCAGTAACGGCTTAGAACATTTTAAAATGAGGGCTTAAAATGAATACTCTTTGCTCCCCTTTCGTCTAATTAAAAAAGAACTGAGCACGTTTCACTAATTGAGAGCTTAAAATGTGGGTAGCACTGGAAGATCAAAATTTGTTGCATTTTGTTCCCTAACCTTTGGCTGTAAACATTTTCCAAATCACTTCAAAGTCTCTAGCACCTCCAGAATCAAACTGTAAGAACAGCAGACATGACAGACTGAACAGCCTCCAATGTTTAAGGAACCGTGAAACCTTTTACTTCTACCAGTCTTATGGCATTCATTGCTATAATCTAATTTTAGCTCTCTTAAAACTCACCAGATTTTAATCATTCATGAGCAGCAGACCCTTTGGCTATCAAGGGCCCAAATTCTGATAGTACTACCCTCGCTACCCACATCCGAGGTTAAAAATTCCTCTGACCCATCTACTTAACATACTCGTGTTGTCAAATTGTTTAATGTTTCCCCAGGTATAGTGAAATATATGCATTTTGTTAAAGGCACTAGATAAATGGAAGCTTGTTATGTGAAAATATTGTAGTCAACTTGCATCTTCTAGGACTAACCATCACATTTAAAAACAGTTATTGACAAAACTGCAGTTCGCTTACGTGCTTTGATATTGGCATCTCTGTAGGTACCATTAAGAATAGCTAACTCCATCAGTTGCATCTTCTTCAAATTGTCTTCACCCTCTGCCTGCAATAAGAGGAATTAATTGTTAATATACAATTAAGGGGTAACATCAGCTGCGTCTAATAGTTCTGTAACATCATTGCCCATTTATGTGACTTTGCAGAGGCAAAAAGTATCGAAGTTTATCCTCGTAATCTACAATCTCAATTCTAAACTTGCATCCAGGGCTCGTCTATCCAAATTAAATGTGTACATACTGCACGATAACAGGCCTTTCTTGCTCATGAGCCAGTGCCTCCCAAATACACCAATTAGCTTGCAATCCCTGTAAACTTCTGAAAGGCAAGGGGAAAACCAGAGCACCTGAGGGAAAACCCAAGTAGACACGTGGAGAATGTACAAACCCCTTACAGGCTGCGCCCAGAATAGAACCCTCATCTCTGGTTCTGTAACATCATTGCACTAACCGACAGTCTAACTGTGCTGCCCTCCAAAACTTGGCTGGAATGAATTCCAGAACAAGGAAGAGGCTTCTTAAACAAGCATTATTTTAAGTGGACATAAAAATTTCCGAGCATTTCAAAAGAAGTACGTGCAGAACTGAAAATATTGTTGACCTATTTCAAATTAAACATTTAGGCAGAAATTAAATAATTCAAAAAAAAGGTAATGTGCACCAGAAAACTTCCAATTTAACCAAGGAAAAAAACATGGAGACATTCAGAAACCAAATGGCTGAACACTCATTTATCATAGTCCATTCTCATCCCTTAGAGACAAGAGTCTTTTTAAATATTAACATGATAACCTTTAGAAACACAGATTTAAAATTCAGATTCTCAGGAAGCCTTTCCTCTATCATGAGGCGTCTTTCCCCATGAGTGCAAATTGTAATTGTTGAACTTTTTTTCCTTTGTTAAAATTATTCAACTTTTTGTGATTGAGATTTTTTTTAAATATTTTTAAGAACTTATACAAAAATAAATTTATTTTTCAAATTTTTATTGGTTTTATCAAATAAGTGCTCCATAAAATATCAACAAATCTGATATAGCAATACAAATACTGAGACCTATATTAAAAAGCAAGATAAAAAGAAAAACTCTATACAGGCACACAATCCTTTATATGGAAACCTTGGGGGACAGTGCATTCCAAATTTCGGATTTTTCCGGATTTCAGAACAAAAGCCAACTGCCCCAGATTTAAGATCACCCGAATTGTGCTGCTGTATCCACCCCACCTCCCTTCCAGCTGTGCCTCCGCCGTCTCTCGCCCTCGCCCGCCCGGGTGGCGCCGCCGTCTCTCGCCCTCGCCCGCCCGGGTGGCGCCGCCGTCTCTCGCCCTCGCCCGCCCGGGTGGCGCCGCCGTCTCTCGCCCTCGCCCGCCCGGGTGGCGCCGCCGTCTCTCGCCCTCGCCCCACTTGTTTTTGGAGCTTTCCAGAGTTTAGATGTCCAGATAAAGGATTACGTACCTGTACTAATTATCTAATTCAATCTCCTCCTTCAGAAGCTACTGGCTAACACAAACAATCTACTACTAGAAATAAAAAAGGAAAATATTGGGTTTAAAAAAAACTAGTTAATCTTACAAATATTTAAGAAAATAACCCCATAAAGAAACAATAGATTTATTTCAGTAGTGGAACATTTAATTTTTTCAAAGTCAAACATGCCATCATATGAGACAACCATTGATTATGAGTAGGAGGGACAGTAACTTTCCATCTCATTAAAAGTGGCCCTTCTTGTGATAGGGAGGTGAGGGCAACTATGTGGGGAGGTGAAGCAATCTAAATTAGATCAGATGGCCCACTTCTTCCAAAGAGAGCAATAAAATGCTTTGGAATCAACATTAAGAACTAAAGACAAGGTACAAAACACCTTTCCAAAAATTGGAAAGAGAAGGACATAACCAAAACACATACAGTGGACAATTTGTAATTTATTGTAATGTACAATTACAAAATAAATGTTACACAGATATCACATTTAGGAGAGAAATTAGAATGGAATGACTAGCATAAAGGGAGGATTAATGCACTCATTTCAGAATCGAATTCCATGTAGTTATAGAAAATGGGTGTTTAAAACCTTGTTCCCAGTTTTTTTTTAAATTCTTCAGGGAACTTTCCCTAGAATTTAGAAGTAATTCATAAAGGCCAGATATCCCCCCTTTATAATTAGTTTGAAAAAAAAAATCATCCCTATCCTATTAGGTTCTAGGTCTTTGGGGAGCTTCAAACTTAAACAATTTAAAAAACTCCTAACATGTAAATAGAAAAAAATGTCTAGTTATTTTAAATTTGGTGGATAATTGTTCAAAAGCAGCAAAATTTTGGTAAGTAAAACTATCTGAAAAGATTGGATACCCAAATTTAACCACTGATGATAACTGAAATCTTGAATCGAAGGTAAAAAGAATTACCCAAAATAGGACTAATTAATAAAAATCTATGGTACACAAAATATTTCCCAAATTTAAACCACATTTTCAATGTATGTCTAACAACAAAATTAACAGTTAATTTGGATGCCATAAAAGATAAAGGTGCTCCAAGTATTGAAAGAAGAGAAGTAGATTTAATTTCTAAATGTATCCAACTTAATGAACCTAAATTTTCCTTATGATGAACCCAAAAAGTAATCTAATATTAGCAGCCCAATAATAAACTTTTTTGAATATTTTGAAAGATTTTCCAAAGATGGGGGAATTTATCTTTCCATAAAAGATATGATAGGATCCAATGAATCAAAAAAGGATTTGTGAACAAAAACAGATACAGCTTAAAAATATGTAAGAATTTAAGAAGGATATTTATCTTAATAACATTGACACGTCTAATTAATGTCATCGAAAGAGGGGATCACTGTGTCAAGGACTTCCTAATGTGACTCACTAAGGTAAAAAAAATTATAAACAAATTGTTGAATTTCTTAGTAATTGAACTGATTTTCAGCTATTTTAAAAGGAATAGAGGGATCTAGAGAACAAAAACCCAAAACGTTCAACTTGTATTCCGAAATCCGATCAGGACAATCAGACAACAATCATCTGCAGAAAGCGACACCTTGTGAACATTTCCTGCTTTTGCGATTCCCGAGATATCAGCCAATTGACGAAAAGCTACTGCTAAAGGTTCCAAATCCAAATTTAAAAAATGACGGGCTTAGACGTTATCTCTGCCTAGTTTCATGATTTAATTGATAAAAATTTAAACTATGAGAATTATTTCAATCCATTTCATAAGCTGATAACAAAAATTACATTTCTCTAATACACTGAATAAATATTGCCATTCTACTCTATCAAAAGCTTTATCTGCATCTAAAGAAATAATACATTCAAAGGATGAAACTATAGGAGAATAAAGAATGTTTAACAACCTACGAATATTAAATTGTAAGTAACATCCCTTAATAAACCTAGTTTGACTTCAGAAACAATGAAAGCCATAATATTCTCCAAATCCAAAAGAGAAATCTTAGACTACTTAAATGTCAATATTTAAGTGAGAAATTGGTCAATAGGAGGAACAGTCTAAAGAGTCCTTATTCTTTTTAGCAATAAGAGAGATTGAAACTTCATTAAAAAGTTTCTGGCAGTTTGCCACTAAGGATTGAGTAAAAGACAAAGTTCATTCAAATGGAGATTCAGTCACTGGGAAAGTGATTTATAAAACTCTGCAGGGAAGCCATCGGGACCAGGGACCTTACCAGACTGCAAAGAGTTAAAAGTTACTACAATCTCCTGCTCAGATAGGCTTTTCCAACTTTAAAAAAAATATACTTTTATTGATTTTAATAAACACAAAAAATAGATTTCAATAAAATAATATTGATAATTACAGAATAAAACATTCAGTATATCAAAAATATACTTATTGTAAATCATATCTATAATTCATATTCCCAATGATATACATTTAAAAACTAATAGAAAATAGAAAAAGGAGAAAAACTCAGCCTCTGCCCTAACAGCATTGCCAGATGTTATACATGATTAATATTTAAAAAAACTAAGATTATAATAACATAAAAAGAGCATGGAAAAGATAAGACTCAGACAATTTAATTACAATGAAGTGAAATTACAAAGATAGAGAGTCAAATGACCCATATAACATCTGGAATTTTGTATCTGAACTATTAACTGAATAACAAATCTTTTCCATTTTCAAACGAGCCATGAGTAGGAAGGGCAGCATCCTTTCATTTAAGTAAAAAAAATTGCATGTCTCGCCAGAAGAGAGGGCATGATTCTGAACCAGAGACAAAATAATCATTCCCTCCCATTGTGCCAAAGCAAACCACCAAAGGATTCGGTATTAAATCTATATTAAAATTTTTTAATAAGATTTTTATCCAGTCAGTAAAATCAATAAAACAGTAGAGCAGCATCTTGCTGTTGTACTGAGTAAAGCAGGAATTGCCAGCTGTTTTAAGATGGAAGAACACAGCAAGTTTGGACTTGCACTAAGCAAGACATGTAACAAATTAGAAGCTCAGGACTCAGTTATACAACTATTCAGCTCCCATTGCATTTTAGTTTGTAAAACAACCAAAGATCAAACATTCCAAATCGGATGTGTCCATTGGCATCATTTAGATGCTCATCCCTTTTCTGATTGCAGCACAGAGACATTGCCACATTTAGGGGCAAGGGACATTGGATAAATTATTTTTGTCCATCATTACTGCATTATAAATATTTAAATACATTGGCTCAGTCAAAGCAGGGAGTATTGTAGTTTACAATGTTGATTAAAATGCAATTTACAGAAAACAACATGCAAGTAAAACAATAGTAGTCCAAAGCTGAAGCTTGGTGCATCTATTTATAAGGTGCTAAATGCTTTTCCATTTATTGACCTTCAGAGTTTTAAATGTTTAAAATGTTAAATCCGATCTGTCTTGGTGTCTCAGGAGACAAATTCTCATGCAGTACATTTTGCCCATGCTATCCTGGCAGTCAGAGATGAATTAGCATCGTTTCTGCCTGAAGACTCACTGGATAATCTTCAAAAGAAAGTCAACAGCTCAGATACTGAGCATAGACAAGTGGCACTGCTTTATACTACTTGATAAATTTGCAGGTTATAAAGTTAAACTGACTCCAGGGAAATGGATGTCATTCAGCCTTTAAATGAGATTCTGCTAGCTGGTAGCGGCTGTGCAGGGAACAAAGTGTTTTTCTACAAGGAACACGCCCCCTCACCAAAAAAAAACACAAATGGAGAACATAAATGATCAAAAGTACATTTCAAAAATTGAAAATTCCAAACAAAATATTGGTGTTTAATTATGGTTTCAGCAATGTTTCATTTTCGACATTTTACACTTGGTTCCAAAGTATGTAATTGAGGACAGAATCAGACTAATATGGCAAAGGAGACAGTTATACACCTCACCTAGTCTCCAACCCCAAGCAGAGTAATCTCAATAGTCCAAGTCTTTCATCATTTACCCATAACCCGACCATTTATTGTCCAAGTTGCCTAAACAAACATCTTTTGAAGGCATTGGTTCTGTTACCATCTTTTCAGTGATTTTCTGTGCAAGAAAATATCTTCACATCTGGAATGCATAGTTTTCCTGGTTCTTCAACCATAGGGCAACAGAATCACTTCCCTCTGTTTATCCTGACTTCCTCCTATGAAAACACCTTTCAATTTTTCATCCAAGAACAACTTCTCCAGTCTGACCCAAGTCAAACTCACAATGAAGTCACAAGTATTAAATTGCAATGAGCAGGTACTGATAACTGGGTCCAACTTGGCAGAACATTCCATGCAATTCCTGAGCAATGAAAGCCAACACACATTACTCAACTGTTCCAACAGTAATGTGCAGAAGACCATTTTCAGAAAGAAAACACCATTTGTTTCTGCGAATGATCAAGATTATTATAAGTGCATGTTTGGAGGACAATGAACCCCAAGTACCTCTGAGTACTATGTTGATACCTAGTTTGACAGTGTAGTAGTTTGAGCCCTTGGTCAGGAAAAGCATGTAATAAACACAAATAAAAAGGGAGAATATGATTGAGAATGACACTATATAAACTCTCTGCATTAGTGCTTTTTTCCCCCCTTTTAAACTGCAAGCTGAATCACTGGCTTGGTGGTGTCCCAATGGAAGCACTGGAAATTCTACAAGTAAACTATAGATACTGCAATCTCAAATTCAGATCAGGCAGCAGCCATGGATAGAAATGGCTAGCTGACGGTTCAGGTTGGGACCCTCAACCGAGTTTTGACCCTAACGTGGACTAACCAATTCTACCAGTGGATCCTGGCTGAACTGCTGGGTTTCTAGTGTCTCATTGTTTAAAAACTCAAAGCCCATCTGGCAGCAATGATCATCTTCCTTCACATTTCCCAGACTTGGGTTATCTACAGCAGCTGATTCAAGGTACTAGAGATACATGGTCAGGTCTCTAAAATTCTTCATAACTAATGGCAGGTAAACTGAACCAGGCTGAGCATCCTCTCCCCGGCCATGTTACTTCCATACCCAACAGACTGCCAAAACTGGCATTGTTTGAAAATATTATAATGCAGTCAAAAAGGACACTCTAGAGAAAGACATCACTGACTCCTGTAGAGAATGTGCCTTCAGGATGGCATTAAAAACAATCTATGCACAAGCATACACAATTAACGCTCGCCTTGTTAATGACAAAAATCCCACTGTCCTCTTCACCTCAGAACATGAAAAACGAGATAAAGTCAGTCTTGAATACAACTCCAAAATGTCATTGCATTATTTTCAGTTCAAATCAGATTTTAAATCATGTCCAAGACAAAAAGATGTATTATTCAAGTAAACGCTAGAGCCAATTAAGCATATTTTTATTTGACTATTGATCACTAACATTAAGAGCAGTTGTAAACAGCAACATTTAAAATTTACTAACCATCCCCAACAACTTGCTCTCAATGTACAAATATTGCAGTTAACATTTCTCATCCACAATCCTCACAATTCAAGGTGATCTAAAGCATCCAACGTTTATTCCTTGCAACCAGTGATTATGTTACTCCATTGAGGCAATGGGGATATCCTGCAAGTTCAGACCAAATGGATTTCAAATAAATTCACTCCCCCGCCAAAATTTTTTAAAATTGCAGTTGATGGAAATCTGGATATAAACAGAAAATGGTGGGAACACTTGGCAGGTAAATTGCATTTGTGGGAAGGGTAGCAAGCTTAACATTTCAGATTTGTCAGTCTGACAAAGGGCATAGATCCTGAAAAGTTTTTTTTTAAGAGACCTGGTCTCACTGTATTGATCAGGCTGCGCTGCGAGGTCTATTCACGGGCGCGATCCGACTACTGATGGGCACGGGGGCTTTGACCTGCTCCGTTTCCGACCTGGGCCGATTCACCCCTCTTCACACAACCTGGTGACGCCCGATTCCTCCGGAGACACCATATCGATGCCCAACTTAGTGAGGACATCCACTCAACACAGGCCGCAGCAGCCCAGAACTCCTGATCTCAAGCGATCCGACAGCCTCAGCCTCCGAGTAGCCGGATTACAGGCGCGCGCCACCGCGCCCGGCAGATCCTGAAAAGTTGATGGGTTTTCTTTCCATGGTTGCTGCTTGACACACATTTATGCATTTTCAGTTTTATTTCGGTTTTCAACTATAACAAGAGGCAGTAAACCAAAATAAAACTTAAAATACAAATTCAATTGAACTCATTTTTTCGCTATTACTTAACCTGATCGTTGCACAGCAGAAATCTTTTTTTAAAAATGTGCTAATTCATTATCGGAATTGTGCACGTCCCTATTGATTTCATCTGCAGGATTATAGTAAATGTAATATAAAACAGAAGTTAAAAAAAATGACAGATGCTGATCAAGTGCAAACTTGGCAAAAAAAAGTAATCTGCTATCAACTACAAATTCATGCTTTAATTAGGCTAAACATGTCTACTTTTCAGTTCAATTGACTACTTGTTTTCTCTACAGTGCAATACTGAGTTTGTTAAGCAGCTTACAATATAGCAAAAAAATGGAGGAACTGAAACTGGATTGTAAAAATTATTTGTACCTCCAAGTCCTAGAGAGGAGCATACAATTTCATACTTTAATTAATATTTTGGATCATTGGTGACAAAAATGTAACAGGACTTAAAAGTATTTAATAAAATAGGTAAGAATTGGCATGTTCAAAGTATGTTTAAAATTTCCATCCCTGAAGTTTCTAGCTTGTGCTGCTATTCAACTCATTATATTTGAAATAAATACCACTAAATTAAGTGAAGCTTAACTTTATAAATACTCATAACATTAATCTATCTCACAAGAGTTACACACAACTGCTGTCCCAAAACAATTCACTTCTGCCTCACTGAATCCCTTTCTACATTCTTGCTGTGACTTAATGGCGAATCAATGGGCTCCTGTCTTCCCAGTCAATGTGCTCCCGACGCTAGAGTCCCAACTCCTCCCCGAGGGCTACTGCACACTAGTGAGTCCGGTGTGCAGTAGTTGGCCAAGGGGAGGGTTCAGAGTCTGCATCGGAAACTCCAGTGTGCGGGAGAGAGGAAAGGGAAAGCCACTGAACCCAAGGTTCCATTCCCACCCAAGAGACCACTCTCCTTGATGATCCTTCCGACCATTTGCGCTGGGAGACAGTGGCATGGAGATTGAGAGGGAGAGAAATGTCAGTAAGTAAAGAAGAAATGGAAAGAGAGAGAGGAGGGAGCTACCTGAAACTAGGACAATTGTCATTCTAATTTCACAATTGTTGACCCCGACTGGTTCAAACGTCTTTGAACCCTTCATGAGTGAACCTGGGATCAGTGCTATAGCCGTCAAGCTGCCTGAATTCTGGGTTCGGCCATGCGGAAGCTGTTTCACCTTCGCCAGATTTCATCCGACATGACCAAATTCTACCATGTGGTCGCCACCCTGGACCAGGCCACTGCCAAACGCGCGCTGCACCTCGTTCAGCACCCACCTGCCGAAGACAAATACGAGTCCATCAAGCGAGTGCTCACCGGATCCCTCGGACTAACCAGGCGCAAGCATGCCGCTCAGATGATGCACCTCGACATCCTGGGGGATAGGTCCCTGGTGGAGCTGATGGACGAGATGCTCGAGCTCATGGGTGATCACACCAACTTCCCAATCTTAGAGCGCATTTTCCTCGACCATCTGCTGAGGACATCCAGCCGTTACTGGCCCAAGAGAGCTTTACAGACCCGAGGAAGATCACTCAGAAAGCCCAAGAGCTGTGGCTTGATCGATTCCTGGCAGGCTCGGCGGTCCAGCAGGTCACGGGGCATGGGCATGACCACGCCAAGCCCACCCATAGCACTGCGGTAGAGCACCCGGCACCTGCAGGGGCCACCAAGAGCATAACCAGGGGCACAGCATCCGCTTCAGGCCTCTGCTTCTACCACCAGCGCTGGGGAGCCAAGGCTCGGAAGTGTCATCAGCCCTGCTCGTTCCAAGGAAATGAGCAGGCCAGCTGCTGTTAATAGCTGTGGCGGCTGGCCAAGGACACGGCCTCCTCTACCTGCGGGACTCAGTCAGTGGCCGGTGGTTCCTCGTCGACAATGGGGCCAAGATCAGCATCATCCTGACCACGGCTATCGAGTCCAGGAACCGATCTCGAGGACCTCCCCTTCGTGTGGCCAACGCAATAGAGATCCGGACATATGGAGACAACAGTCCACTTCCAAATCAGCTGACGAAAGTTCTCGTGGAGGTTCGCCGTCTCGTCCCTTCCGACCGCCATCCTGGGTGCCGACTTCCTCCGAGCCCACGGGCTTCTGGTGGACATTTGGGGTAGGTGCCTGGTGGATGCCCATACCTTCCAGGTCATTTGCCTCCACGCCTCCCGCACAGAGCAGCCACAGATGGCCATGATCAGCACGCCCAGAGACTAGTTCCAGCGAACCCTGGACGGGTTTCCAACCCTCCTCAAGCCAAAGTTCTCCACTGCCTCGCCACACCACGCAGTGTTCCACCACATCTCCAACCAGGGCCCACCAGTTCACGCCAAGGCACGCCAGCTCCACCTGACAAGCTCTAGGTGGCGAAGGAGGAGTTCTTGCATCTGTTGGAGCTGGGGATCATTTGGCGGTCCAACAGCCCGTGGGCCTTGCCGCTCCACGTGGTCCAGAAAGCTTCTGGCAGCTGTCGCCCCTGCGGGGACTATCGACAGTTCAACGAGGCGACAGTTCCTGACTGTTACCCCATCCCTCACATACAGGACTTTACGGCCAACCTGGATGGTGCGAGGGTTTTCTCCAAGGTTGACCTGGTGCACGGGTATCACCAAATCCCAGTGCACCCTGAGGACATACCCAAGACGGCCATCATCACCCCCTTGGGCTTGTTCGAATTCCTTCGCATGCCATTCCGGCTCAAGAACGCCGCTCAGACCTTCCAGCGCCTCTGGATTTCGTCTTCATTTACTAAAGACGACATCCTCGTTGCCAGCAAGGATCGGGCGCAACACAAAGACCACCTGTGCACCCTCTTCTCACAGCTGGCCGACTTCGGCCTCACCATCAAACCAGCCAAGTGCCAGTTTGGGAAAGAATCCATGCAGTTCCTGGGCCATACCATCACAGCCGAAGGAGCCACGCCCGCCGGTACGAAGGTCGCCGCTATCAAGGAGTTCCCACGTCTGGACAATCTCAAGGGGTTGCAGGAGTTCGCGGGTATGGTCAACTTCAACCTATTCATCCCGGGAGCTGCACGCATCATGCAGCCTCTATTCGGCCTCATCGCAGCCAAGCACAAATCGCTCACAAATCTCACCCCAGAGGCCTGCAGTGCATTTGAGGCCACCAAGGACACCCTCGCAAAGGCTACCATGCTCGCCCACCTGCACACTGACCTGCATATGACGCTCTCTGTCGATGCCTCTGCCACAGCCGTCGGTGCCGTCCTGAAGCAGAAGGTGAATGGACAATGGAAGCCGCTGGCATTCTTCAGCCGGCTTCTCTGCCCACCAGAGGGCGTATAGCGCTTTTGACCATGAGTTACTGGGCATGTACCTGGCGGTGCGGCATTTCCTCTAATTCTTGGAGGGGAGGACTTTTACCAGCTTCACTGACCACAAACCCCTCATCTAGGCAGTCGCGATGGCAAAGGACCCCTGGTCGATCCGCCAGCAGCATCACCTCTCCTTCGTGTCGGAGTTTACCATCGACATTCGGCACAAGGTGGGGAAAGACAATGTGGTCGCTGATGCACTCTCGCAACCGGGCATCTGCACGCTGACGCCCGGCCTCGACTTCGACCAGCTCGCCCGGGACCAGAAGTCCAACAAGGAGACGCAAGCCTTCAGGACTGCCATCACAGGCCTGTGGTTCCTAGACCTCCCTCTGAGCGGCAGAAACACCGTCCTGTGTGATGTCTCCATGGGCATCCCAAGGCCAGGTCCACGGTCCAGATGGTGGCAGAGCATTTCATCTGGCACAGGCTGCGGAAGCAGATCGCAGGCTGGGCCAGGACATGCACCCATTGCCAAATGTCCAAGGTACACAGGCACACCAGGGCACCCGTGGAAGAGTTCAAGCATGTCCGGGAATGGTTCAGCACATCAGGGTGCCCGTGCAAGAGTTCAAGCACGTCCGGGAATGGTTCAGAGTAAATTTTTATTTGGCACCTCTGCAGAGACCTTACGAGGGGCTGTACAAGGTTGTCCAGCATTCAGGCTCTACGTTCACACTGGACATCGGCTACAGTCGGGAACTATTTACTGTGGACAGGCTGAAGCCAGCACACCTCGACCCCACCAAACCAGTGATTGTAGCCCAGCCCAAGAAGCGAGGCTGCCAAGCTATATTGGCGCCGGTTCTGGGGGGGGGGGGGGGGGAGGAAGAGAAGCGCTGTGTGGTGGCACATCACTAGACAGGGGAACCGGCCCTGCTTGTAATCCACAAGGCGGGGCAGCCGGACAAAATGGCGCCGTTGGGTGTGTTCCCTTCCTCCCCTCCCCCAACAGGGCTCAGAAGCCTGCGCTGGAGGACCACGTGACGCCCGGGTGATGTCAGCCCTCCCAGCGCGGTTCTCAGCCAGGTCCGGGCTGGGAGTATAAATCCAGCCCAGCAGCCTGCAATAAATCAGTTCTGCTCACTGAGCTCAACCAGACTAGTTGTATGTTCTTTCAGTAGCAGTGTAGCTGCTGCTATACCCTTTAATTTTTGCGTCCATCACTTCAAATTTTGTTCCAATTGAGACAGCGTTCTCTCTACCTTCTTCATAAAACCCTTATTTTCAATTATACCCTCATTACATTTTTTTTTAAACTTCCATTGTTAACTGTAACAAAGATTGCTGGAAAGAATCCACACACTTCTTCATTTCAGTTGTAGATATACAAGACTCCTTTATTTTCTCCTATAGTTTTTTTTATCCAAAACTCTGTTCAACAAACATTTCTTCTTCTTCCTGCTCCTCCTTTTCATCACTGGAGCTGGAGGCTTCTTGAGTCTTTTAAAAAAAATTGCCTCCTTTTCTTTGTGCTCTGGGCATGTGCTAGGAGTCACACATGCGCAGTATCATTTCTTCACCCGTGGAAGTTGGCCATTGGTGGGGAAGACCTTGTCCAAGGTCTCACCAGTTCCAGGTCTGTCACCATGGGCACTTGCCTTCTGGAGAGCTCCAGGATCCTTCTTTGAGGTCGGCCTCTCTTTATCAGCTTCTTTTTCTTGTTCAAGTTCTTGAAAAGTAACAGTCAGTTTATCTTTCTTTGGAGGCACTGTTTATTGTGCGGAAGGCCTTCCGATAGCTTCCTCTTCTATTTTCTTGCAGTCAGTTCAGACTTAACTTTTTAAGATAAAAACTTTTTCAGAGAGTAGAGAATTCAAATATAGCCCCACATCATCACTTGGCAACCCCCCCCCACCCCAAATAAATGAGGATTTCTGATTTGTTTTTTGATATCCTCATTTATCAAAAATTTTTTTTAAAAATTGGATAAATGGGGATTTTGGAGAATCCCAGATTTCAGATAATCAGAGATGTACTGTATTAGACTTTGTATGAAGGATATGTATGTTAAATTCAATAAAGAAATTTAAAAAAAGAAATTAGGCAGTAAATAGATTTGTTTGTGCAGTTCTCTGATAACAAATCTTAAAACTTCATACCATTCTAAAATTTTACATGGAACACAAGAACTAATTACAAGCATGGCAAATACACCAACAAGTAATAATATCTGGGAATGATCATTTTGCTGAAATGTTTCACGATACTTCTTGATTTATTCAGCATCTACCAAATGCGCAAACTCAATTTCCTCAATAAGATTGCACTCTTTCAAACTACCCAGGGCAACTGTCAAACTCCTGAAACCAAGCACCAGTTCAAGTTGCACTCATTCCACAATCAACTATTCCACCCCTCACGACTTTCATTATCCTGTGCCCTCAAATTTCACAATGTTTCATCGAGTTGCAGGCTTTGAAGTTTTCAAAACCTTTTCATAGGTAGAGAATTCTGATCTTCCTTAAAAAAGCAACCATTCCTTCAAACATAGAACTACTATGAGTGCCAGCATTATTTATTTGCTTTTTCACTCACCAGAACAGTAAACAGTTCTCAAATCAAATTTCCTGGAAGGCTTGTACCAGGAGCATACAAATGTTACCATTTGAAGGCAGCACAGTTAGTGTAGCGGTTAGCATGACACTGTTACAGCACAGCGATTGGGACCAGGGTTTGAATCCTGCACTGTTTCTAAGGAGTTTGTACATTCTCCCTGCATCTGTGTAGGTTTCTTCTGGGTGCTCCGGTTTCGCCCCACTGTTCAAAGCGTCCCTAGGATTTTACATCAATTGGGTGGAACTGGCTCATAGGCCAAAAGGGCCTGTTACCATAATGTATGTCTAAAAATTGCCATTTTCAATTAGCTGCCTACAACTACTTATCCAAAAGCACAGAATTGGCAAATTGCATAGCGTATCAAATACTCAAGTGAATCAAATGGTGGCAATTCTCAAGTACCTGAATTAGTTTTGAGCACTTAAAATTCATGAAAAAAGTCAATCTGCAAATGACTATCTCCATTATCAGTTAGCAAGGGCATTGAAACTGTCCAGCAGGACAAATGCATCAGATTTTGAGAAACTGGGGTAGAGTCAAATGTCAGTTTTAAGCCAGAAATGGCTCAACAAAAGCAGATACTGCAAGATCTTTGTTGGAGAGCTGATGCAACCACCAGCTAAACAATTCAATTTAAAACCAAAGTTCTCACACAAAAATATTCACAGCCAAATCACCTGTCAAAAATAGCCAGAAATGTAGATGGCATTCCTGAGCTTCAACTATATTTATTAAAAATAATTGATTATAAATTGCAATTTAAGAGCATCTTCCACATGCAAATTTCTACAATTCATCATATTACTCAGAATTAAAATGTAAGTGAATTATTAACTGGAATTTAATCATTTCATAATGATTAGAAATCCTTAAAACCCTGAAAATATTTACCAAACCATATAGATGGAAAGTTATAGTACCATACAAATTAGAATTACAAAGGCTGCCTGTAAGCATATTTTTAGCTTAAAATTTCTATTAATAGAATGAACTAGGCACAAATATTACAAAAATATTTAAATTAAATTTTACAAATCATTTGATCCATTTTGATCAAAAGTGAGCAATAAAGTGGCCTACTATAGGAATGACGCAAAAAAATCCCCACTAAAGTTACAAATCAAGATTCGCTCTGCATCCAAAGAATCAAATAAACATTCATTTCAATGGTATGCTTTAGGTACATCATTGCTATTTAAATGTAAATTTAGGAAATTAAACTCCAATAGATGAGTCACTAATCCTTGATGTTAGCCATTGAAGGGCTTTTTTCTGCTATGCGGTGGGCAGAAGAACTTCATTAAATATTGATTTCAAATGACATTACGCTCCATCATTCTGATGAGTCTGCAAACCTGGAGTCCTTTTCCCAATGTTACCTAACATCACTTGAAAATCTTGAGTATACCAACTTATTGAGAGAGAAACTGCAGTTACGTTTTTTTTTAAAAAAAACAGAACTTGCATGATTTTTCTGTTCTGAAGTGTCTCCCTATCTTCCGGGAGTGGCCGTTCACACAGGAACAACCAAAAACTCTTATCGCACTGCAAATTTAAACAGAAAACCTGAAATGCAGTACTTAAGGAGACTGGATATTTAGCGCATCGTTCACGGATCACCTGCAGTCAGTTTAGACTGCAGGCGATCCTTAAAAATAACAGGTAAAATATTGGAATGGGCATGAGTCCCTTATTCCCATTCCATCTTTTTACAGATTGATATGCATAAAACACAAGTAAGCATACTGCAGGGCAGGCAAATAAATACCATTAATGTTCAGCTCAGAAGTAGACTTGTAGAGTTCTGATGCAAACCAAAATAAAATGTTCATGAATGGAGTTGCATTTAATTGCAGTGAAAAACTGACTAAGCTGCATGTGGTTGAATACATATAGGCATTTCTTTCATTTAAAGTTTTTTTTTAAAAATACACACACAGCTGCTGTGTTCTAGGAAATTATTCCCATTTTCCCAGAATGCATGCTGTGTAAAAAGCTCAGAACGGGAATGAGGGTGCCATTTCATTCCAACATTTTACCTCCTAAACCTCAAATTTCCTGGAAGGTCTGCAGTCTAAAGTGAACAGCAGGCATTCCGTGAACAGCGGGCTAAGGAATAAGAAGTATCGATGGTGTGTAAAGCGCACTTCTGGTATGCTGTCTAAACTTGAGAAAAGGAATGGAGATTTGCAGTTATGGTCATTCATGTGTGAACGACCAATGCCGAGATGTCAGACATTCTTCAGACCGGTAAAATAAAAATCCATCAACACAATTGATATAAGATGGTGTTGATGTAATCTTACCTAATTTAAAGTCAGAGAAACTTCACCTAGAACTTCAGTTTTATTCAAGCATGATTGAGAAGTTGTTTAAGAATGCCAGGTGCCTGGGCTCACTGTATTAATGTTGCTCATTTACATCAATTCTAAAGAATAAGCAGAAAGTGTAGGGCAATACTATTCTTTAAGCCCGATCTTCTTCCCATAAGACCATGAGGTTCAAGACTGCTTTTTGGTTTGATCTCCATGGACCAGCCTTGAATTTAGTCAAGAAATGAGCATTTGCAGTCTTTGGAGATTGTAAATCTTTGGTATTTTCAATACCCCAAAAATTTTAATTAGTATCAATAAAGCTATAAAATATCAAGTTTTGGTTACTAATTCCCACAACATTTGAGTATTTATTTTGGTAAAGTGGAGATGAAATTTGGAGCTGAAAGACTTTGGAATGCAAAGTGTTAATTAACAAAATTTTTAAAAATTGAGAGTAAATTGGCTGCAGATGAAAACTTTTGCTCAATTAATTGAAGAGATGCCGGAAAAATCTTAATGCCAGCATATATTTTTAATCTCCACTATCAAGTAAGGAGTCCATGAAAACACTCAATCCCCATTATCTACAAGGGATAGATTATGCAGATAAAAAAACACCAATGCCTGCTCATGTATCCAATAGATCTCCAAAAATATGCCTTCAATTGTTATGCATTAACATAAATCAATCAAAATGCTAAATGGCAGTTAACAAAACTGTTCCAAAAACATTCGCCAGTTCGAGCACGGCATCTGAAGAATATGCGATATTCAAGCCCTTCCTGGATTGTGGTAAACTGGAAAGAGGGAGGTTCTTCTCAAAGGGGTGGGGGATAGAGTGACAAGGAGCAAGGTGGCAACAAAGATGAGTGATGGGTTTGAGATTTTCCCCCCACTGTATTTACCAAAAGATCCAGGTGGGAGGAATACATTTATACATATTCCCACTCAGTCTATTATTGAATATTGTTGGCATAACTCAGAGCTTCTTAAAAAATTCATTCAAGATGGGAATTGGATCTATGAATAACATATCACCAGATAAACAAATATTGAGTACATTACACACCGACTTCAATAAAGCTTGAATCCATAAATCAGCCCACTTGATTGGCAACTCATTTACCTCCCTAAATATTTTATTCCTCCATCGCCAGTGAGCTATGAACTGCATTGTGTGCCATCTGCAAAACATTCAGCACCTTCCAAAGGACACACTACTACTAAGAGCAACATGCACAAGAGAAGACCACCTGAAAGTGTCCCAAGTTTCACACTACCAGATTTAATGCATCACCATTCCTTCTTGTTTGGAGAACATCTACTGGGTGCTGTTGACCATCAGAACCACAGCATTTCAAGGCATCTCATTATCATGATCCTATCAAGAGCAACTGGGAATAGACAATAAAAGCTGGCTATTGCATTGACCAATAAACACCTAAAAAAATGTAAAATAGTACATGATCTGTCACAGAACAGGGATTTTCGTGGTGCTGAATATGTGGCAAAATGTCTACTTTGGTATTAAACACTTCACATGCAGCTTTTATCTAGGCAATTAGGCAGATTTCCATCAATGACTTGAATGTTATACATGACTGGGTCATTCAATACAGAATGCCTAGGATCTGATCTGCTCTTGGAAATTAAACGATTTATGCTTGAGCAGTGAATTGGAGGTGATGACCAAGCCATTGGTCACTGGCTGGAATTTAAAAGCAAGCTAGGTTGCAATCCAGTTCTTGCTGTACACAGGCATAGATGGTCATTGACCAGGTCACTCAAGATTATTATTATTATGCTCAGAGATCCAAGGATGCTCATTTTAGTTTAACAAAAGCTACTGATGCAACACTTGGATGGATAAAGCATTCCCAAGAAACAAGATGATATTGCCAACTGGTTTTAGTATTCATACAAGAAATGGTGACATGCTTAATGTGCAGGAGTGCCAAGTGCATTAATCCAGAGTTAAAACAAAGTAACTCAAAATTCTTTTACAGCATTGACATGAAAGAAATCAGGGATTTGTTCATTCCCATTTTCAATGCTTCCTTGAACAGAGTTTAAGATGCCTACCATTTGGATGTAACTTCATAAACATTACTTAAACCCACCATTGGCAAGAGTACAAATGGCAATAGCAATTAAGGCAAGTCCAGAAACGACTAAACTATATTGATTTATTTCCTTTGCACTATAGACCAGTTAAACTTTTAATCCAAAAATAATGCAGCTTTTCTGAAAACCAGAGAAGCAGCTGAGAAACTTACTGCAGGCACCAGAAGTTTCTTAACCTCTTCAACAGCTCTTCTTAACTTTAGTTCTGCTCTGTCTTGAGTATCTTCCACAGTTATTAATACGTGGAGCTCTTCATTCAGATGCTCCCAGTTGGGTTTTCCTCTATTCTGTTCTTCCTGCAAGGATAAGAAACAGAAAAGTATAGAACAGAGAATCAATATTTGGTCCACCTGGAGCATGACCACACAAAGCCTTCAGTGCACCTTTCCCTTCCTCTAATGCTTTGAGGCATCCAAAGCCTTCCCACCATGTTTTTATACTGGATCCATTGGCCAAAAGTAAATCAATGGAAGCAAATTACAGATTTAAAAACTATGCAGCACTTGAGTAACACTAGATAACAAAGATAATGCATTAGAATGGTGAAATTTACTTTGAATCAATTCCAAGCAGATTATCCAGAACATCATCTATAATTTAACAAATGAGCACTCCAAGTATATTACCCCAAATACCTGGAACCCATTCCATTTGATCTTCAAGCTAAAACTATCAAAACTGCAAGGATTTACTGCATCTCCTGTCAAATTATCTGGTTACAAAGCACACATCCTTCTACCAGCACTTAGTTAACAAATGCAAAAACATTCAAAGTTCAGGTCCCCTAACCAGGTTATAAACTCCACTTATGGGAACTGGTATATAGGAGCATCCATAACATTAAAATTCAAAAGTCCAACGTATATTTGAAAAAAAACACTAGTTTTCCCTCTCCACCATTAGTAATTGTTCTCAGTCTCAGTTGCAGACAAATGAACTTAGACATCTAAAAATGGACCTCATTCCTTACCAGGGACAGACTTTCAGATTTTCTTTTGCTGACAACAGCTAAGTACTACATTCTACTCCAGAAAGACTGACCTGCTATTAATTAAATATTCAGCTTCCAAAGACCATCCCACCATATAAAGAAAGTCAGTACATGATGGGTTTCTCCCAGAATGTTCTTTCAATAATCTGATCTTTGTTATCTGATTAAGTTTTTCTGGAATATTCAAATCAAAAATGCCAGACTCAAGATGAGATCATCTCTTCAGAACTACATAATGTTCATCATTTCTTGTAAAAAGATATACCGGTTCCAAGGATATTATTTATGTTGGGCATCAATTTAAAAAGGATAACCAATATCTCATGTAGCTGCACACAAAAATACAATAACAAAAACATGTAAAGGGCTCAAACTTAAATAAATATTGAGAAGGGAGCTGATGAAGGTCAAAATTCTTACTGGATCATTAGTAGGAAGCAGAAATCAGAATGGCACAAAAATCAAATCACAACCAGTGAACAATTCTGCATTTGAGGACAACACCAAAGCTCATTTTGCCCCCCCCCCCCTATATTTGTGCTCCAATCTCTCCATTTTGTTGTTTAATATTTTTCCCCCATATTACCTACAACCAGTGATGTGCTGAAGAATAATATGAATAAAGAGTTGAATGTAGAAGATATCCAGGCAATATCTAATTGAAATAAGATTTGCATCTTTCAATTTCCATAAATTGTATGACATCATCTAAAGTCAGCAAACAAACCTACATCAGGTGCACTTCTGCACTAATCCAGAATGCTGAAGCTGAAGAGTACATGAAAATCCCTTATTTAAAAGCAAGATATGACCACCCTTCATGGGTAGAAATGGAATTAAATTTTATGAAGAATATTGGCAATTTTAGGGTCCTTTTTGGACAAGTTAACTGATAATCTGATATTTAAGTATAGTTTGAGAATATTGGCACAGTTTAGGTTTTTGGATTTCAGAATTTTTCCCTTGCTAGTCCTATTTTATCTAATCATTTTTACCCTTGCACAGCTTTTAAGATGGGCACATATGGGGCATTAAATATTTTAAAGATCTTTTTATGTTTTTTTTTAAACTTTTTCTTGAAATTTATATTTCATTATATTATTGTACTGTTTAATTTTTGTATTATTATAAACATCAATAAAAATTAAAGTTTAAATCCCTTCCATCATTGGATTTAAATTCAGGTTTTGCTGCTCTGCAGGGATGAAAGCCACTACCATTTAGCTGTGTTGTGGTTTAATAGAATGCACATTCACCCAACTGGGATGCTCGTCTCACATTTGTCTCAAGCTATTCAAGTGCACACACATGACAAATTGAATCTTAAACTCATTATACAAGCTTAAAAATTATTCAAAGGTATACTAGTTTATTCAACGACCAGCCCACCACTTCAGCATTATATTAATTGATAAAAACCATTCAAATTCTGACTATGGACATGTTGAAAATATATTTATTATTCTGCCAACTTGCAGGGATAAAACAATAAATCATTTTGTACATTTTACCAGTTTACCGAAATCGGTCATCCTTCCATCCATCAGCAAAGAAACTGCTGGTGACAACCATCAAAACAGATGGGCAGAACAAGAGCAAGGTTTAATTCTTGAAGTAAATGAACCTCTACCTTTGCTGAGGCCAGATGACAGCCCTCAGACTCCTCTAATTGACCCTTACAATAGGACACCAAAGAACATCGAGCCATCATCTCCAATCTCGTCACTTCTGGTTATTTCCCTGTCACGGCTTCTAACCTTATCAGTTCCCATCCAGCACTGCCCAGTTCTACCCCTTACCCAAGAATTTGTAGGCATTCTTCTGTCTCGAACACAATGGTGTACCGTGGATAGTCAGTTAGTTTTAGAGCAGTATCTGGAATGGCTCATGAGGCCCACTCTGGCATGACAATCTCTGCCACATTTGCTGCAGATTAAGTCTAAATGATGGGTTGTGGTCAACTGGCTCTGTTGTCTCTGCTTCCTCCGTGTCCTCTTGTCCTCCAGCTGACACGTCCACTATTCCTCACCGCTCTTTATGCCCTTTCTGACAGCGCTTCTCCAGTGTCCAGTCATCAGCAGGGGGGTTCCAGTTGGCCACATCGATGTGCACGAATTTCAGGTCACTCTTGCAGACATTTTTTAATTGTAGCTGTGGCCAGCCGGTGGGTCAAGATCCTTCAGCCAGACAACCATACAGCAAGTCTTTTGGGATGCGACCATCCTCTACATGGTGTGCATGGCCAAGCCACCAAAGTAGTTTCTGACACACCAGGAGGTGACCAGTGGGACATGATGGTCCCTCCCACCATCAAAGACAACCCATGGCATCCAACTCTACGCCATTAGAGTCAGGACTTATAACCCGTAACTGCTGTCTTCTGTGTTGTACTCTCACTGCAAGATGAGACTGGAGTGACCTCTCAAGGGTGCATGCCAGGACAAAGTATGAGGAGGGCTTGTGCTGCCCAGACAACACAATGGCCCCCTTCTTGACTTCAACATCAGAGTCTAAAAGGAGTGCAGGGCACCACGTTTGGGGATGACTTGATTGCAGAAACTGCTGGAAGGATGACAACTATGTGATGCCCAACCACCTTGAGGATTTCTGTAGGGGTTTCTTGAGTATCAATTTCTTGAGTATCAATTGATGTAGGATCAATTTAATATCAGAAAATTAGTACAATTCATGGATCACAGTTGGACAATTCCATCAAAATTATCCATAGAATTGTGATAACTTCTCCGCATACTTTAAGGATGCATCTTTGGAAAGCATACAAAAACTAGAATGAACTCCGTGAATAGCTACAAATATAGGACGAGGCTGAGGGTGCTCTGTGTGTAACAGAAATAGTTTTTAAATCATTAAATGTCATAGAGTTAAGATAAATTTTTATGCCATTCCTGAGCAGGAGGTTCAATGTGGCTGACACCACATAGGAAATAAAATAATTCTACATTTAAAAAAAGGAAACAGGTTGCTCAAAGATAATTAAATCAATTCCAGATACTTAAATATCACGTATTAAGGTCAATTGTATTGCTTTTAAACTAACAGCCATGAATTCAAAGGTCCAAATTATTCAGACCCGAAACAACTGCCTTTTACTTCCTATGGATGCTGCACGACTTGCTGAGTTTTTCCAGACCTTTACTGTAGCAATACCATTGGCTGTTGCAAGTGAACTTTGATGTTTTTCCCCCCAATGCGATGAAATTGAAGTACCCAGACCATGGGTTTGCCCCACTGAATGTGTAATGCCTCTCAAAGGGCACACAATCCAAGAGGATCCTGAAATGGAGACAGTCCAGAAATGGTGCACATAGTTTTTGTAGTTATCATTTGTATGGAGATGAGCTGGGTTGTCAGCATGAGGAGGGTGGCATCGGGACTGACTGGGACACGTGTCAGAACTGGTGGGATGGGGATAGGATATGGAGGGGAGGGAATATAGCAATAGTGTTGAGACTTTGCTGTCAAGTTTCAGAGTTTATACTCTCTGCACATGGCTGTGCTGTGCAATTACTCAGCAAAGAGGTTTAAGGCATTCTTTCCTCCAATAGCCTACAGGTCACCTTTGGACAAGGTGTAGTGCCTGTTTAACCTCCCAATCAGGAAGGCATGAAGCCATGGATTGCAGATGGTTTTTACAAGCAGATTCTACAAATTGGAACTTGTGGTTGTAAGACTAAAAACGCTGGGCTGATAAATTTGCTTTTCAATGGCCAGGATTACTTGTCCAGTATGGACACTGTAACTGAAGGCAGCAACGGAAAACCAGTATTTTTCCCTATGTATAATCATGAACTCAACATTGACTATTGTCTCAACTCAAAGAAGGGAGCCTTTACCAAAGGAGAACGGGGAGGTAACAACTATAACTCAGAGGGTCAGAGATTGTGATGGATGGAGAGACATGATCACCCATGCTGAATGGTAAGGAACCTGAATGACAAGATGACCCCCTGATTTTGAGGTGACATTTTTAAGTTTCAAAGATCATTCGAGATGCCAGCATATATGATTTATATATTTGATTTGCAGAGCACATTTCTCAACACAAGGCCAAACTAATAACAAGTTTACTGTCATAACATACACATGCACCAAAATACCTACTGCTGCCAAACAAGTATTAGTAAAAAAAATATTTTAACATACATTAAATGAATATAAAGATGAATATTCAAAGTTTATATTGCAAAAAAAGTGCATTTCAATAGTCTTTTTGTGGAGCCATAGTTTCTGAATAGGGCAGGGTCAGGAGCTAATGGCTGTTGGCGGGGGGGGGGGGGGGAAGAGCTATTATTGAACCTATTGGTGCTAGACAAAATAGATGCCAAATATTGAAATTATAAAGTACCAATTCATTTATGAAATCAAACTTTTATACCCTGATTTAATAGTTAAATTGTTGGAACTCAACAGCATAAGAATCTTTAGAAACATCAGCATGGGAAATGACTTTATTACTGGAAGATGACTTGGCAGAACTTACCAAATGCTGCCAAAACATCTTTCAGAAGAAAAAGGTCCCAAAAAAAGCAGTTTTTTTCTTTGAAAATTCTAAACTTTCAAAGCAAACATGAGCAAGCATGAATCGCTTCTAAGACTTTAACCAGATGGCAGTAAAGTCAGAAGCACCATTATGATTAAATTTTTTTTTATTGTAAAAATTACACAATGCCACATTGCTTAGCAAACTTAAAATCAATTGCTTTTACAAGATTTTTGGCAAGAAAGAATACCCAGATTACCCCTGTGTTTTATAGATTTAAGATTGACATTTATTATTGCCACTCAAATTGCCTGCAGACCAGACAAATTATTGTCAACTTCATCTAGTTTAGACACACAAATTAGTTAATTTTGCTCATTTGTTTTCACGCGAAGAGCAATACATCTTATAAATCAGATTTTTGTCTCCAAGTCTTTCTACACCGGCTCCTACTCCCATCGACCCCCTGCAGTTTCTTTCATTCACCTGCACACTCAGGGTAATTTCTAATGACTCGTTAATCTAGAAAGCATTTTTGACACAAAGCACCCAGAGAGAAACTGTAAAGTTACAAGAAAAACTCCTATGCCACATCCGAGGTCAGGACTGAACTTGGGGCACTGGAGCATCTCTACTACTTGCGCCACACTGGAGAAAAGTTGAAAATTAGATGCAGTTCCTTACAACTTCCTAAAAGTTAATATTTCAGATAGAAGTAATTTAATCCATAAAGAAAACACCATCTGCTCATACTAAGCAGATATTAAACCCTGTTGTGGTCTCCAATACATCGGAGAAATTATTGTCCCTTCATCACCAGTCAGGGCCCCAAACAATTCTTCCAAGTGAAACACTTGTGATTCGTCAGCATCCAGTGTTCACATTGTAACCTCCTCTAGATGAGGAGATTGTGTATTTCACTTCAATCACACCATCTGCAGGCTTTGTTGTTTAACTTAAAAGGTCTTTTGACCAGGCACTTCATCAGTTCTGTTTTAATCAATTACTCCTAGGCAAAACCAATGCAAAATTATTCACCACATCAATATATGGGTTTCTACATTAGGTTCAGTACATGTAAAACAAATATACATCCAAACCAAAAAAACAACCTGAGAAACAAATATACATCAATGGTCAAGGACGTTTTTTTTAAATTACTTGAACCTTACAAGATAAGGCTGATATCTATCTGGCCCTCTATAGCCCTGCTAAAGGCAGAGTTGCTGAAATAAATGCTGTCCACAGCAAGCAAGTAAACCAGTAACTGCCATTTATTCAAACAACACACGTTCCTTTTTAGGGGAGGAGACAGGCTCACGGGAATGAAGTCAGAATGCTGCTGGACCCTGCCCATTCCCCAGCAACACGTTCCTACAGCCTGGAACTTCTGCGCAATGGGTGAAACTTCATACCGAATGAACCTATCCAAAATGAGGTGGACTGTTGACCGGATGATTGAATACCTGCTGTCGTGGGGAGGATTGGGTGGCCTGTAGATGTATCGCACAGGAGTGTTTGGCCTCCTGAACCTAGCACGAACTCAATTTGTAGGCTGGTGATGGCAGTGTGTTATGCCTGTGTGTCAGCACCTTCAGCTTGGTCCCTGGCGAGTTGAGCTGTGTCGATGCCACCCATCACCTCAGAGATCGTTGGCCTGGACAGTTCATCAGCTACCACATTGGATTTCCCCACTATGTGGCAGAAGTCTGTTATATATTCAAGAGATGTATGAAAGGTGTCATTGTTGCCTTGCCAGCCAGGGGTTCAAGACTTTGCACAGCGCCTGCACCAACGGCTTGTGGTATCTATAGGCTGTGATCCCTCGACCTTCGAGGAAATGGTGTATGACCAGGTACATTGCCAGCAGTTCGGAATCAAATGCGCTGTACTTCAGCTCGGGTGGTCAGAGGTGTTTGCTGAAGAAAGTGAGTGGCCGCCACTGGTGATCCACCAACAGTTGCAGCACTGTGGCCACTGCCCAGTCTGAGGCGTCAATGGTTAATGACAGGGTTAAGTCTGGATCTGAGTGCGCCAGGAACGTTGCTTCGGAGAGTGCTGTTTTGGTCTCGAATAGCTGGAGTGCTTCTGCAGACCACTGGGCTCATTACTTGGCTTAACAAGGTCGAAGAGAGGCCACTGCTGCACCTGGGAGAAAGCGATGATAAAAATTCAACATCCCAAGGAATTCCTGCAGGCTTGAGGGTTTTGGTCCTAGGAAAGTTCAGAATAACCTCAACCTTGTCAAGCAAAGGTGTTGCTCCTTCACTAGAGATGCAGTCCCCAAGCCGATGGTGGAAAAACCAAATGGGCACTTGGGCGGATTGATGGTTAGCCCCAAAGTCTGTGGGTCCTGGCGACTGGGCTGGCAATGAGGATGTCATCCAGGTACACCAAAATCCCATCCTGGTCTCTTTCCACTACGTCCATGAGGAGCTGGAATGTTTGGGCCGCGCTTTTCAGTCCAAATAGGATTTTCAAGAATTCAGAGGCAAACTGAGTGATTATGAAAGTCTTCCGGACATCGTCCTTGCGCACTGGACTCTGGTGGTAGCCAGATTGACTTTGGAAAAAATCTGGGCACCTTGCAGTCGTGCGGCAAAGTTCTATGCGTGCAGGATGGGGGTATCTGTTGCATCATTAAGCCTGCGGTAGTTCGTCACCTCAGGGGCACCAGCCACCAGAGTTTTTTGGGATCATGTGTAGTGGCGAAGACCATGGGCTGTTGGAATGGCAAATGATCCACAATTCCTCCATCATAACAAACTTGACCTTGGCTTGGAGGAGCTCATCTTGGGGTAGTCACCTTGCCTGTGCGTACACGGGAGGTCCGGTTGGCTCAATGTGATGTTGCACCCCATGTACTGGTTCCGCATTGTGGAAATTGAGGGCCAGTAGAGCGGGGAAGTCAGCGAGCAGTGCAGTGTACTCGCTTTGTTCGAGAGCATGGACTCCTAAAGGCTGGAAAGTGTGTTGGCGCAGTGTGAGGGAAAAGCCTGGAAAGTGGTGGCATTAACCAGCCGTTATCGGTTGAGAGCGACCAAGAGTTCATTCGCCCGGAGGAAATCCACTCCTAGGAGAGCATGGCCTACTGAGGCAATGGTACAGTCCTACCTGAAAACAGCATTTCCAGCATGAATTGTCACACAATGTGCCCCTTAGGTGGGGATAGTTGGATCATTGGCAGCCTGTAGGGATAGGCCTTTGGCATTGTTCTCCCGCTCAAAGAACGTGGGCGGAACTAGCACTGGTGTCTATCAGGAATTCTTGCTGGGCCTTCCAGTCACAAAGGTAAAGCAGGCCTTTTCCGGTGACAACTGCAGAGGCCACTAACGGCAGCCAGCTTGCTCGTTTCCCTGCATCAGGCTGGGTTTGCTTCCTGAAATGGCGTAGGCTAGTACGCACCACCAGGCATTGCGGCCCCACCAACAGTGGTAGTAGCAGAACCCTGTTTTGTTGCTGCATTGTGGCTGGGCTGCCGCAATGGCTGCCATGGGGGCACACCAGGTGGCTGAGGTTTGTGCTGTTGCTCCCACTGCGCGAACGAGTTGCACGTAGATGGAGTCAGGTTGCGGAGTGCGGAAGAACCAGTCTGCTTTTCACGCCAAGAGTGGCAGTTTGGCAACGTGGACTGGCAACTTAGAAAGGAACAGGGTCTCAAACAGGAAGCACTTTGTGTGTCCATCTGCAAGGCCACCAACTCCTACATCAATTCTGAGGGGTTGCGTGTTAAGCACGCGAACGACCCATTCATGCCGGCTAAGTTCAAATGAGTAGAGCAAAAACCATTTAACATCGTATACTTGCTGTCCACATGTTTTTTGACAAACTGGGCTACTTTTGCTGCTGTGGTGGGGTCCAGGGTGCTGACCATGTGCTAGAACTTAAGTGTTCTTGGCTGATATTCCTCCCAGAGAGAACTGTGATTCTGCAAGTTGCAGCCAGCTGCAAGTGGAAGCTTACGGCCTAATCTGCCGCACGAGATCCATTGGTGGCAGCTGCTTGGGCTGTGGATGAGTCAGCAGGATTCTAAAAACTTAGAACCTGTTTGGGGTCACCACTGCAGCACTGCTAAAGGCAGAACTTCTGAAATAAACGCCATCCATACCAAGTAAACCAGTAACTGCCGTTTAGTCAAACCATGTGCACCATTTTTAGGGGAGGCGACAGGCTCATGGAAATGATGTCATAATGGCGCTGAGAGGCCTGGCCATTCCACTGGTAAAGCGCTCCTGCAGCCTGGAACTTCTGCGCTGGGTGGGGGAGGGGGTGGAGCCCCTGTGCCCTGCCGCGCTGGCAATTTGGCCTGTCATGTGCAGCACTTACACCTCAATATTTAAAATTTAGTTTTCAATACTCCCTTTTACATATGGGCTAAATGTGGCAGTGTGCAGAACAAGGTAGAGTAAAAACACAGAAATGCTGGAAGAACTCACCAGGTTTCGCAGCATTCATAGAAGATAAAGATGTACAACTAAGCCCTTCACGGTAAAGCAAATATCAGGCAGGGGAGGCACACACAGTTAAAACAAGAACTCTCAGAACAAGGCAGCGCAAGAGCCAGCAATTATACACAGGTGATAGTCTATGTGAAGAAAAACAAAGCATCCAATCAGCTGAGTCAACTCTTCAGTGAAGCTGTACAGCGACAGGACTGGTGGTGGCCTGAACTGTTCTGCAAAATGCATCAACATCTTAATTATGGCTGTGTTTTGCCTACAATTTTCCCCACGTCCATAATACTGTACTTTCTTTGCCATTATCTGCACCTTAAAGATCTGTGGTTGATTTCAGTAAAAGAGGTGTTTTAGCATATGAGCTTCTACCTGATCATTCAACAGAACCTGACTCATCATAAATTATTTTGTACTTGAGATGTGAATGGGATCAAATGAACAAGAGGCTTTTTTGCAAATTTGAGACCATCATGGTTAAACTTTATAGCACAAACCTGTCTACATTTTGCTCATCCTTGACAAAGGGCTCAAGCCCGAAACATTGGTTGTGTATCTTTATCTTTGCTACACTGTTTAACCTTCTGAGCTTTTCCAGTATTGTGTTCATCCACTCTGCTGACCACTGTGCCCCTAGTATTTAAGCTTACCTTCTTTTTGTCTCGCATTGAACTTTTCCCTCTCACCATGATCTTGCAACCAGTCTCTGCTTCCAGTTGTTTTGCAGTGAGCCCTCTTGGGCCGAGGATTCTACCAACGAAGTTAAACTGAGGAAGACAGAAAGGACATTGTCAGAATGCAACCAAGTTCAGTCACTACAGTTCTGCACACTTCAGACAAGCACAGTACTTTTCTCCTTAGCATTCTTGTAAGACAAACTATTTTTCTTTACAAGATTTATTTGTCAAAATAACTTTGTACGGCTTTACATATTATTATGCATTTTCATTGTTTCCTGAAAAAGGCCTTTGGAAACTCTTTTTGAAAAAAGCTTCTATATTTTTCTTTATGTGGTAGGGAAAGAAAACAAATCAGAGTTAAATTCCCTCAAAATATACTCAATTTTCAATAATCTGCTTTCAAAAAAAAAAGTAATTTGGCTCTTTACACTAAAGGGTACCTTCAAATTGCCCCTTAATTTATGGCAATAAAATTGCTTCCTATAGATAATTTGTACTGAAAAGTTTGAGAAACAGCCAATAAATAGCTCACGGTTCCTTTACTGTCATGTAATAACACAAACAATGTACATGACACACGTCACCTTTTGCTTGCAGTAAAGGCAGAGTTTCCATTAGCATTGCTTGGCACCCCCCATCATAAAGCAGCAAGAGTCCTTTCACAGACATGGATTCACCTCCAGCCTCCCTCAGACTTATTCAAATCATTGGGCAAACCGAGCTCCAGACCTTCGATATCACCAGGTAGCATTTGATAAATGGCCAGTCATCAGCCTGTTTGCCTGTCTCTCCACCTCACATCTTGTCCTATATCCCATCACCTCTGGGACCCTCAGCCAGCTTTGTACCCCTTTATATATGCAATTAACTTTTATCTTGGTCCTCAAAGAATCCTGACCCAAAATGTCAACTATTTTTTACTCATGGATGCTGTTTACCTGCTGAGTTTCTCCAACATTTCTTTGCATTAATGCTATACAACAAAACTGGTATCTGGTACCAATGGGGATTGGTAGATGCCAGATAGGTGATTTTTTTGGTCACATAAGATGGCATTTTGCATGCACCAACTTTAAACTTCTGTATTTTTTAGATATTTATTTTCTGCATTTTTTTGTCAGTTGCTTGAATTCCGAATAACGGGGTTTTAATGTATTAACCAACAGATGAAGGATCTTTATTATAGGAAAATTAAGCAATTTTCTTCTGCTGTTTTGACTAAAGTGTTCATTTGACAAGGTAGAATTTGCAGATAGGAATATCCAAATCTTTTAACAAATTTCAGGACAGCAGAATTTCTTATTTTTTTTCCCGATTTTTAAGAAGCATTCTTGGCAGGTACAAGCAAAATTGCATCTTCTAATTTGAATTTCTTCCCTCAGATTTAGATTGTGCTCCCAAGAAGCCATTCCATAAGTATTCTGAGCTTCCAAAAAAAATCCAAAAGAAATATTCTTATTTGTGTTAAGAAATGAAAAATCCAAAATTACCCAAAGACTATACTGCAAAACGTAGCTCAAGGATGCCATGATGACAATTCCTTTAACTCCCTTGCCCAGGGCATCTTTGAAATACATCAGATTGCAAAACAACATTTCTTAAATAGAACACAAACACAGAATTAAGTTTACGATCATTAAGAACAGAAACAAAAGTTCAGAACATGGGTGATTGCACCCACACACAGATTTTAATTGGTGATCACAAATTATATAAATAAAGTAGTCATTAAATTTATTCCAGAAATTGAATCTTCTGGATCAAGACATCAGAGCTGATGTAACAATGTGTGGCGATATGACACAAAGAAATACCGTCACATTCAAGCAGATTCGTTATAGGCGAAAAACCCTACCATTATACCCAATGTACAATTAGTCAGTTGTCCATTATATGCCGATTAAACAGCACATCCCTGCTTTAGATATTGACTTTATTTCCATGTCAATTCCTATACATTTGTATTGACCCAGTTCTGGGAGCTACTGAGATTCAAGTTTCTGCAATAATGTACAAACACACAGAATAGTGAAGTCATTGAAATTTTGTTTGCTGTATTCACAAATATCAGTGGCTAGGGTCCAATTATTGATTCACAATTTTAAAACTGAACACCAGCTTTATTGTTCCAGCTTATAATCGATATTGTACTCCACTAGTCTCACATTTAGATCATGTACCATACTTTACTGTGAGACAATTTTCCATTCCCAAGGTACTGCTCCCACCACAATGCTTTCTCTTTTCATCTCCATCAATACTTAAACGGTCTTCATAGTTCCTTTTCATGAAAACACAAACACTTGCCCTTTCACCTCTTTCATGCCACTCAGGGATCTAAACAGTGACTTAACTGTACTACTTACAGTTTAATATATTGTATTGTGTTTGTGTCATCTCCAATACATCGGGTAAACCATGTGCAAATTAGACAATACTTCCATTCTGTCTCCAAATGTGACCACAATGTCACTTTAATACTCAATCCCACTACAACCTCTGCAATTGATTTTATAAGCAAAGATTGAGCATTTTCTTCTGACTTGGAATACAAATCTCCTGGTCCTTGGATCTCAACACTTTCAGATAAAAATCATACAAACTTTGCATCAAATTTTTAGAAATTAATTTTTCCTTAAGTAGTTTCAGATTTAATTTAGCAGCTATTTAGTGCATCTCCACAGTCATTCAATGTCTTCACCTGTCCATAAGCAAGTTTTCCTTAGTTCTAAGTTAATTACAGTAGTTAATTACATACCTGCTGGGCCAGAGTATCTTCAGCATTTTCCATTATATTTCAGAGTTCCTATACGTGCAACATTATTTTTATATCAATTAAGGGGCAGAGGTTTCGAGGTAACATGAGGGGGAACTTCTTTACTCAGAGAGGGGTAGCCGTGTGGAATGAGCTTCCGGGAGAAATAGTGGCGGCGGAGTCAATTGTATTATTTAAGAAAAGGTTGGACAGGTATATGGATGAGAAGAAGATGGAGGGTTATGGGCATTGTGCAGGGAGGAGGGACTAGAGAGGGGTGTTTGGTTTGGTGCAGACTAGAAGGGCCTAATGGCCTGTTTCCGTGCTGTAATTGTTATGTTAAAGCAACCAAAATTAGCCAAGAACTTCAAATCCTTGGGTGTCAGCATCTGAGGATCTGTCCAGGAGCCTCCAGGATCGAAGCAATCATGAAGAAGCCTCACTAGCAGCTCTACTTCATGAGGAGTTTGAGGAGATTTGGTACGTCACCAAAGACTCTTGCAAATTTCTACAGGTGTGCCGTGAAGAGTATTCTGGGTGGTCGCGTCACTATTTGGCATGTACATGCTAATAATCAGGACAAGAAAAAATTTGAGTTGTGAACTTGGCCAGCAACATCACAGGCACTAGCTTCACTCCATAAAGGACATCCACATGAGGCGATGTCTTAAGAAAGGAGCCTATCCTCAAAGATCCCCACCACCCAGGCCATGCCCTCTTCATTCTGCTACCATTGGGGAAAAAGGTACAGGTGACTGAAGACGAGCACTCAGCAGCATAAGGACAGCTTCTTCCCCTCTGCAATCAGATTCCTGAATGAATAATGGACCACAGACTTTCTTTTTCTTGCACTTTTTATTTATTTTGAGGTTGTTTATATGAATGTTTGCACTGTGACACTGCTTCAAAGCAATGAATTTCATGGCACGTTCATGACAATACATTCTGATTAGATTTGCAATACCGGGTTTCAGATCTAGAATAGCAAAAGGCTTACTGCAATGAGTGAATAAAAAGCAGTAAGAGTAGAGCTTTTGAACAATTTCAGACCAGAGTACAATTTAACAGTAAATATGGCATATTATTAGAGTGCAGCCAATTGTAATGCATTTGTTTTCTATTTAAAAAAACCTACAAATGATGCTTTGTGCAAGTTGAACTTCTATCTGGTCTCTTCAGATGAAGAAATGAAAACTAAATGGCCAGATGCGAAATATGCTGAGAAGGTCTCAGGTACAAGGATTTCAACCTTAGTGCATTTCCTCAAACCAGCAAGTCAAAATATTCTAGACACCACTCCAGGAATGTGGATTTCAGGCTTCTACTTTTGCCAACCCAAAACAGTAAATGAACATTATAATAATCTTGAGAAACTTTTTAGGTGAACAGTATGCCACTGGATGCAGTTACCATCATCACTGGGTCTGTCAAAATAAACACGTCATTTTTCTCAATCTTTCATAGTTACTGCCTGCTTGCATTGATAAGTGAACAGTGTGGGATGATATTGTACTAGGATATCAAAGATAACACATTGCTGTGTCAGGGTTATTCAACACATTTGCTTGCAAAACTCGTATTACATTTACAACTCTGACTATAGAATTTGTATGTTCAAAATCAAGCTCAAGGTACCTTTATGGTCCAGCCTATGATGCAGTGATTAATATTCATGTGACACAAATTAACAGTCTCAAATATGAAAATATTCATAGTGAAGCACCCATCTGCAGATTGTCATAAAAACACAAAAATGCTGGTGGAACTCAGCAGGTCTTGCAATGTCCATAGGCCAAAAATGTCAGTTACATATCTTTACCTTCTATGTTTTTAACTCGCATATGCCCTTCCATTTAGTAGGAGCCATGAAACAATTTTGTTAGCAAATAATCCATTGTGTCTAGCAACCAGACACAATTTAGTTAGCCCAGTACTTGAAAGAAAAGCTCTAATAAAATGTGGACTGATCAGAGACCTCACTCAGCCAGATAAAAGCAGAATTCAGAAGTAGAAAACAAAACTAAGCTTACCACATGAACCTGCTTGAAGGAGAAATCTAACGGTGATGGGGAGAGAGGAACAGGGCTCAAAGATAGCCCTCTGATACAAAAAAGGTAAAGGGTGGTAATCTAGAGCAAGGGTGACATAAGATGAGGATGGAGACCAGGGAAATTGGAGATGTGCAGGAAAGACTGGAGATATTGGTGAGGGCCAAGTTCATGGCAGAAGAGGGGAACCTACGAAGGAATGGAAAGCTTCATCCTGGAAGCAGATGTGGTAGACACTCTAATTGAGAGAAAGCAATAGAATCCTAACAAGAAATAGGATGTAGTCAAGATCATTGTGAACCAGTGGGTTTATAGATGTCTGTAGATGGTTTGTTTTCCAACACAGACAGATGGAGAAAGGGGAGAGAGTGTAGCGTGTGGTAGAGTGAATAGGCACCACAGAAGTTGTCTGAGAACCCAGCATCAATGGTCATTCATCAAGACAAGTAGTTAAACAAATGTTGTTTTTAATTAACTTTAAACATAAAAACTTTTATCTATTTACTCAACTACCCAAATTAACCCCCTTCTAATTCTAAGCGCACGTGTATGTGTGTGTACATTTAAGAAAAGTTCTTTGGTTACCAGTTCAATCTCACTTCTCCTTCTTCCAACCAGGTATAAAAAGTTCACCAGGCTTTGGTGCTCGAAAGGTAAATATTTACCGCTCAGGGAGGTTCTTGTAGTCTTTGCGCAGAGAGATTTGTTGTTCCAGGATTTCCTTAACTGAGTTCTGCACATTCAGGGCTGGGGACAGAGTGGGAAAATGATGGGCGGCAAGGACAGCCAATGTGCTATGATCTTGAGGGGCAAGGGGAGTTGATGCATTGTGATCCCAAATGGAAGAATAAACTTAAATGGGCTGTATTGACTTCTCCCTTTCTTTAAGAGGAAGACCTTTGAAATTTAATTTTTGTTTTCAATTTCAAAGCGCAGCAGGGTAAGAGGCCCTTCCGACCCATGAGCCTGTGCCACCCAATTAACCTACAACTCCCATGTGCTTTGAAAGGTGGGAGGAAACCAAAGCACCCAGAGGAAAGTTAGATATGGGGAGAACATACAAACTCCCTACTGACAGCACAAGATTCAAACCTGGGTTGATGACACCATAAGAGCATTGTGCTAACTGTGCCACCCATTTTCTGTTCCTCTATCTGTGAAGATGTATAGGATAGTCAATGTTCAACAGATTTTTAGGTTCCAACAAAATCTAGATATGCAGGAGTCTGTTGGAAAAGTGGCATTTAAGAATCAGGATTAGTTGCAAACTTGTGATTAGCATGGCCAGCTCCAATGGTTAATTTTCTGCTCTTGTTCCTGCTTGTATTTTGGATCAAGCAGTGTTTAGTGCCATGTCACAATAAAACCGGTGTAATCACTACTTCCCTCCACTAGAACAGTGGTTCTCAACCAGTGGGCCACAGCATGTTTCCATGTGGGTCTTTAAAAATGTTAAAGACAATACTTTAAATCAGATAAAGATGCATTTCTTATAGAGCTGCATTTGACTTAAAAATATTGCTCAGTCATTGCCACTGGTAGGCCATGTTAGGCCAGAAGCCAGATGGGCCTTAGACCCAAAAAGGTTGAGAACCACTGAGTATTCATCAGAAAACAGTGAGCCAGTATACATATAAAGAAAAAAGCTCAGAAAGGTTAGGTCTTGTTGCAGGAAATGCAAATGACTTATTACATTTACTGAGTCAGACATGCTACTTATCAAACCCCTGAGCTAAAGATCCAAACTTTTGGATTGCCATTAATTCCAAAGTAGGTTATGAAATTGAAATAACTGATATTTCAACTTCTACATTAAACATGTACTGGGCATAATGTACTCACGTGCCAACCAAAATTTAAAATTTGATCATCTTCTCACCCTCCTGAATGCAAAGAATAGATAAAACTGCACGTGGTCAATAAACGAGAAAAATCCTTGAAAACTACGTTTTTTTTTACAATTTTCAAGCAAGGTCCCCAGTACCAACTCAGTTTGCCTACTAGAAAAGCCAGAAAATTAACTCTTCCTATTCACAGATGCTGCACAGGTGGATGAAATTTTAAAAGCTAGGCTGAGCCTCCCTCTACAACTAGATTGTTGAGTTCCTCATCAGAAAATCAGTCAGTGTGAATTGGTTACATCTCCTCCTGACTGACAATAAAACACAGGTGCACCTCAAGGATGGGTGCCTAGGCCACTGCTCTACTCTGCATCCATGCACAATTCAAAACGAATCTGTCAGTGGTCATCAGTAGAATCTCAAACGGCAAAATAGATACGCTAGTTGAGTGGTGTCGCAACAACCTTGCATTCAAAGTGAGCAAAACTAAAGGCTGATTGTGGACTTCAGGAAAGGGAAACCAGGAAAACACAAACTAGTCCTCATTGAGGGGTCAGCAGTTGAAAGCGTAAACTTCAAAATTCCTGAGTGTCAACATCTCTGAAGATCTATCGCGGGGCCTTCGTTTCAATACGATCATGAAGAAGGTTCACCAGCAGGCTACACTTAGTGAGGAGTTTTAAGTAGGTAGGTCACTAAAGACTTGCAAATTTCTACAGTGGAAAAAGTGGAGAGCATTCTGATTGGTTGCATCACAGTCTGGTACGGAGGAGCTAACGCACAAGACAGGAAAAGCCCACAGAGAGTTGTGAACTTGGCCAGCATCATCATGGGCTTCCCTCCATTAAGGACATCCACAAGAGGTAGTGTCTCAAGGAAGCAGCCTCCATCTTCAAGGACCCTCACCAGCCAGGCAGGCTAGCCCTCTTCTCACTGCTACCATCAGGGTAATGGGACAAGAGACTGAAGACAAAAACCCAGTAGTACAAAAACAGCTTCTTCCCCTCTGCCGTCAGATTTCTGAATGGTCAATGGATCACAGACGCTACCTCACTTTCTCTCTTTTTGCACTAATTTATTAATTTGATTATGACCAATTTCAAAAAATGCAATTTATCTTGTCTAATGTCCTCACCCCACCAGCAAAATACCCAGTTATTCTACTTCAAATTCTATTTATACCTGGGTTTGGAGAATTACAGACAATGCCGGACGTTACTTCAATTAACACATTATTCACACTATTCAGATAAGCCCAATGAAAAATGTTTGTCTCAAACCTTGTTTAAAAAAAATCTTTGAAAGAATCTTAAATCAGTCACAAAATCAGCTTAAAGGGAGCATTGTCAAATAGGAATTTCAAAATTCTTAGTTTTCCATCCCTTGTTTCCTGGTAATGTAAGCAGGGTCAGGAATACCCAAAAGGAAACAACTCACTTGGAAAATAAAAATCATAGTTTAACATTATCAATGTTAAGAGACAAAAAGGACTCTCGCATCAAATTAGGTCCTACACTCCCTTAGCCACAAAAGATGAGGACTTTAGCATTCTAGTCACAAACAATTCAGATTCAGCACCAACAAGGACTACTAGCTGGATTATTTCAAATCAGAGAATTTGATCTCTTATCCCATCACTCTTTGGAGCAGAGATATATCCATATTTCAAATGGTCATTAAATCCAACATCCAAAGATAGGATGAAACTGCCCAATTGCTCTTTTTTATTAAATAACTGTCAATGCTCATGCAAAACATCTGTCAAATCATTTGCTTAATGCAAACTGCAATTTTAACAGTCATTCCAATTAATTTAATTCTAATACACATCAACACTAAACATTTGTAAAACTGATAGTCTAACATTTAATTTTGGTATCCTATAGTGCAACATCTGGCTCATTCCTTAGTCTGGATACGAGTCAGGAACCTTCAGGGTAGTCAGGTCTAGGGTTTGGATTGTGAGCTAGGTGCAGAGACGGAGTAAAGCACACATGTCAAACTCAGGCCCGCGGGATATAATAATATTTGGCCCGCAAGATCATATCAACTATATGTATTAGAGCTGGCCGCCGCGCCAGTATAGCGCATGCACAGCTAATACTACAAATCCCAGAATGCTTTGCAAATGCATTGGCGCCGGCCCGTCAGCCCGCTAATCGCCCCCACCTCCTCTGTTTACTTTCATTGGCATCTAAAACCTGTCGCCCAACTCACATGTAAAAAATGGCCAAACGAAAGACAGAAAACAGGACCTTTCAAGACAGGTGGGAGGAAAACTATATGTTCATCATCTTAAAAGACAAACCTGTTTGTCATTGAAGCAAGTTGTTATTTTTTTGACTTGTTGGCTTGTGAAAAAAAATACATTTAAAAGGAGCTTAAAGGCTATAGAGAAATATTATTTATTGAATATTTTATTTCTCATTTGTTAATGCTTCTTCTGGAAAGAGTTTAACCAAAACTATTATTAAACATTTATTTTAATAAGAAAAAGTTTAACATTACATATGTTGAAAGAAGAGAAAACATGCAGATGTTGTTGAAAATTTTCAATAAATATTTAGTTTGGCCCACGACTTAGTCCAAGTTTTTAATTTTGGCCCTCTGTGAATTTGAGTTTGACACCCCTGGAGTAAAGGCTTGCGGCCTGGATATGCTTGCAAATGGAGGAAAAATTTGGAGGGTTTTTTTTTAAGATTCTTCCGTGTAACAAAAGAATGAAATACAAGTTTGTTTGGGATCCAACAGTCCAGAAAATCTGCTCATCCAGCACTAAAGTACCAAGAATGGCAGATCGCTGGCATTTTACTTTATGTGCATGTTCTTCCAATATCCTTGATATTTGAATTTGTAAAATTTAGCTGGATGTGGCAAGATGCAATTTTGAACTTAAAATTCATAAATGAAGACAAAAAAGCAAACTCCATACTTTCAAACTAGAGCGCGAAGCACAAAATGTTTAAATATGAATATATATTTCCTTACATCAGTCAATGGAACAAATGCCTATTCCTGGAGTAATCCTATTCCCCCACACTTCCCCTCCATTTTTCTGCAGCTTACATTCTCATATGTCAAATCAACTCTCCAGTCACCAACACAAAAGGCAATTTGCAGTAGCCAATTATCCTGCTAACCACTAACTTAGATTTGGGATGAAACTTGAGCAGCCAGAAGAAACCATGTCACAAGAACAGCATGCAAACACCACACAGAGCACCAGAGGTTGGAATCAAACCCCAGTAACTGGAGCTGTGAGGCAGGAACATTACCAACTCCACTATTTAGACTTCCTGGTGCCTTAGTTTTAGAAGGGGATGCAAATAAAATTGCTGATGTTGGAAATAAGATGCTAGAACCAATCACAATAGGCTTAGGATCTTGGACCAAAAATATTTCTTTCCACAGATACTGCCCGACACATTGAGTGCTTCCAACATTTTCTGCTATACATTACACTGTACAAGGCTACATTACGCAATGCTAATGTTGGGCAACAAGCCTATTTTGAGAAATTTGTCAAAGGAGCAGAGTCTACATTAATTTCAGGTTGGTGAGTCATGTTAATCATCCTCTTGCATATATAATTCACAACATTCCACAATACCTCATGACAGATCAGAGGCAAAAAAAATCAAATCATCTGTGGACAAGAAAGGCATTTAAAAACATTACTGAGTATTCAGAACAGCAGACTTATCTTCATGCAACTTCTGATTAATTAGATTTGAAGCACATTACAACAACTGCTCCCAACGCTACAGTAAACCTCCCAGGTGACTGGGGTAATGATTAATTTATCCATGAATCTGAAAACATTCACACACTAAGCAGTTTTAAGTTTGTATTAAAATGTACAACAGCATTTTAAACTTTAAAAATTACAAATGAAATAACTTGGCTTACCAAGACAAAAAAAGGGAAAATAAATTTTCGGAAATTAATTCCAGGTTATAACTGTTTTATTGTAGCCTTATTTGAACCTTTCATGTTTCTTTAAATTGCTCCTTTCAATTTTAAATCAAGAACTTCATTCACATTGACCTATTTCTCCTCTCTCCCCCATTCCCCACCCACCCCCAGACCCAAGAACTCTGCAGTCCAGGGGAAAGCAAAACTTTTGAAGGAAAACAAAAACACCATTGGAACAAGACCGGAAACCACTTAATTTACACTTGAAAACCCAGTATGTTCTCTGTGGAAAGCCACAAGTGCCAATTCTGCAGAAGGCAAGAGCTAGGATCAACTGAAAATTCCACACTGATAACCAGAAAGAACTCTGCTGTGCTCAACATTTGTGTTTTTGAAAGTCACAAAAAAGTATTTAGAAATTGCAAGATCACAGACCAACAACATTTTTTTTTAAACAGAGTAACACAATTTGAAAATATCTACACTATATTTAACAAGGACATTGGAATGTAAACTTCACACTTCTTTGCCTTCTTAAGACAGATAGTATTACTGGGGCCAGGGTTTGCTTTCTGTTTACATCACAACTTTGCGTTACTCCTGTTAATGAGAAAAGTGAACTATTTATTACACTTCTAATGCAGCTTGTTAACAGATGACTTGAAACAGTTGCAGTAATGCTCCTGGGCTAATTCCCATTTCACACTCCCACAGGATCAATGTATTATCAAACTTGGCCTTAATCTGAAAAAAAACTACAGATTTAAATATATAAAGCATTTAAAAATCCATTCAGATGCATGCTGCTGTGCCCCAATGAAACAGTGATCTCATTACTGCACGGTTTGAAGTGTAGGAGCCACCAGGGCAATGAGCATTGGCTGCTCAGGGTTGGTGTCAATAGTGTGGACAATTACTGCTGCCATGCAGAGTTTGAGGCACACACCAGCAACTACCAACCTTAGCAACCAGTGGTTACAATAATCAAACCAACCTGCTCAATGCCAGTCATCACAGGACATTGCCCAATGCTTTAGTGGCTCACTCTACACTGAGAGACATTAAGATCACTAACAGTTTCATTGTTATAGGAGTGCCAGAAGGTTCAGCCCTCAGTCAGGTTCTTGATTCAAAAGTAAGGAGGTTCACAACAATATTTCTATATTTAAAACTGTAATCATTTATTTGGTACCACCTCTTTTAGAACACAGAACAGTACAGCACAGGAATATGTCCTTTGGCACTCAAGATCTGCAATGAACATATATCCCTCTATTCCCAGCATACTTAACCCAAAAGCATTTTAAAAGCTAGTGCCATATCACATTTGCTTCAACCTACACAACTGGCAGCCCATTCAACACCTACCATTGTTCAAAAACATTCTGCCTCAACTCAAATGTCTTGCTTTTGACAATTTTAACCCAGAGTAAAGATTGACAATCTGCTCTACACCTCTCACAAAATTAGCATACATATTCCTGGGAATGCATCCCAATTATGAAAGGAAGTATTGATGTAAAATCCGATTGAATCATTTAAAATTTTGAAGTTTATTGGCAAAGTATTTTAAAAATGTACCCAATATTCTGTATGACATCTACCGTAAATATTTGAGTATAATGCAAAAAAAATTCCCCCTTTCCGCCCCACATTATACACAAGAGTAAATTTAAAAAAAATTCTTGTGCAAATCGGGCGGGCGAGCGGCAGTCGGCAGCGCGACTCGGGCGGGCGAGCGGCAGTCGGCAGCGCGACTCGGGCGGGCGAGCGGCAGTCGGCAGCGCGACTCGGGCGGGCGAGCGGCAGTCGGCAGCGCGACTCGGGCGGGCGAGCGGCAGTCGGCAGCGCGACTCGGGCGGGCGAGCGGCAGTCGGCAGCGCGACTCGGGCGGGCGAGCGGCAGTCGGCAGCGCGACTCGGGCGGGCGAGCGGCAGTCGGCAGCGCGACTCGGGCGGGCGAGCGGCAGTCGGCAGCGCGACTCGGGCGGGCGAGCGGCAGTCGGCAGCGCGACTCGGGCGGGCGAGCGGCAGTCGGCAGCGCGACTCGGGCGGGCGAGCGGCAGTCGGCAGCGCGACTCGGGCGGGCGAGCGGCAGTCGGCAGCGCGACTCGGGCGGGCGAGCGGCAGTCGGCAGCGCGACTCGGGCGGGCGAGCGGCAGTCGGCAGCGCGACTCGGGCGGGCGAGCGGCAGTCGGCAGCGCGACTCGGGCGGGCGAGCGGCAGTCGGCAGCGCGACTCGGGCGGGCGAGCGGCAGTCGGCAGCGCGACTCGGGCGGGCGAGCGGCAGTCGGCAGCGCGACTCGGGCGGGCGAGCGGCAGTCGGCAGCGCGACTCGGGCGGGCGAGCGGCAGTCGGCAGCGCGACTCGGGCGGGCGAGCGGCAGTCGGCAGCGCGACTCGGGCGGGCGAGCGGCAGTCGGCAGCGCGACTCGGGCGGGCGAGCGGCAGTCGGCAGCGCGACTCGGGCGGGCGAGCGGCAGTCGGCAGCGCGACTCGGGCGGGCGAGCGGCAGTCGGCAGCGCGACTCGGGCGGGCGAGCGGCAGTCGGCAGCGCGACTCGGGCGGGCGAGCGGCAGTCGGCAGCGCGACTCGGGCGGGCGAGCGGCAGTCGGCAGCGCGACTCGGGCGGGCGAGCGGCAGTCGGCAGCGCGACTCGGGCGGGCGAGCGGCAGTCGGCAGCGCGACTCGGGCGGGCGAGCGGCAGTCGGCAGCGCGACTCGGGCGGGCGAGCGGCAGTCGGCAGCGCGACTCGGGCGGGCGAGCGGCAGTCGGCAGCGCGACTCGGGCGGGCGAGCGGCAGTCGGCAGCGAGACTCGGGCGGGCGAGCGGCAGTCGGCAGCGCGACTCGGGCGGGCGAGCGGCAGTCGGCAGCGCGACTCGGGCGGGCGAGCGGCAGTCGGCAGCGCGACTCGGGCGGGCGAGCGTCAGTCGGCAGCGCGACTCGGGCGGGCGAGCGGCAGTCGGCAGCGCGACTCGGGCGGGCGAGCGGAAGTCGGCAGCGCGACTCGGGCGGGCGAGCGGCAGCGCGACTCGGGCGGGCGAGCGGCAGCGCGACTCGGGTGGGCGAGCGGCAGTAGGCAGCGCGACTCGGGTGGGCGAGCGGCAGTCGGCAGCGTGACTCGGGTGGGCGAGGGGGGGTCATGAGAGACGGCAGGGCGACTCGGGTGGATGAGGTCACATTATACACGGAACACATTATACACGAATATTTACAGTAAATCATACTAGGTTAATTTTTACAGAAATGCACATTGGACTCAGGCAATCAAAAACAGCAGAGCAGGAAAAATATTCAAGGTTTCAAGTTTTGAAACATTGCATCTGCAGAAGTTTGGTCATTTATATAGCTCCAAATAATCTGACAATGTCCCTAATTTTTGCAGTTACCACTCATCCAAAAGCAATATGACACAAGATGTGAATATTTTAGAACTTTTTGTAATACAAGTTGAAGGAGAGAAATTACACAACACTTCCACAATGTGAAAAGTCACTAGATGATCCAATGCTCTATTTACCAAAGCACGTTTCTCAGTGAAAAAAAATCAATGCTGTGACGTAGTCACACTGTCGCTTTCACACAAAAAAACTGCCTTGATCAAACTGAAAAACAACTAATACCTATTCTATAAATACCACTACATTTTTCAGCCTTAAAAAGTACATTTTTAGTAACCTTCTGATTAGTCCTTTAGCTTTCAAATTAAATGCTGTCAAAACATTAACAACTAATTACTTTAGGAGCAAAATTATAATAGCATTAGATGAATCTAATTTCTAGTTTCAATCAAGATCGATATGCTGGTTTTAGTTTTTGAACAGATTAGCAAATGCAAACCAAATTCAAGTTACAAAACAAAGTTACTTCTATTAATCTGATGAGAGTCAAATGTGATAACAATACAACACCAATTATCCGAAATGGTCTAGTCCTGGCCTATGTCGGATAAACTGTTTTTTCAGAGAACTGTTTTTTTTTAAAAACAGCCCAGTGGCAACAGCAAATCACTTGTAACAGTGTTTAGAATACAACAAGGGAAGGCTTTTTAAACATTAAAATAATGTTTAAATCTCACCAAAATATGCTGACCGCTGCTGATTACTGACACCTCCCCTCTGAGGCCCCCTCCTGCCAGCTGCCGGAGGTCCCGTCAGTTTGGCTCAAAAAACTTTTTCTCTACTTTAACTGAACATCCCAATGTGCACTGCCCGGCGCCCCTAACAATAGGCGATGCAAAAGTCCCTTCAGAGACACCAAGTTTTCGTGGATTTCCCTCCACCACTCCCAGCCTCTGCAGCCACACAAACTCCTGTTCGATCGATCCATTGGCAGGTAAGCCAATTATTCACTAATCTATTGGAAACTCCTTGTATAAAAGAGCAACCTCAATGGGTACTAGCAGTACATTTTAATACGTCAGTACTGGTTTAAATGTTTTTTTTTAAACTGCCGATCCAGGTATTTTTGTGTTTTTGAAAACAGAGGAGACTGGGTAAGATATAATAATCTATATCTTGTGGCCTTCAGGTGAGAATAGATATAATCCATTAGGATTCTCAATGATGCTTCACTATTCAATTAGATCATAGCTGATCAGAGTGATCTATTTCAACTCCACTTTCCATCTTTACAATTCTAGTCCTAATCAAAAGCTATTGAAATTTCAATATATAGTATTCAACAATTTTGCCTCTTGGGAATAGAATTCCAAAGATCTACAATTATCAAAATTCATCACTTCCAATTTATTCTGAAAATACCCAAGATTTCACCACCCATTTCCTACATACTGGAAGCATCCAGCCAACAATCAGATATAAAACATTTCAATTAATTACTTCTCATTCTAAATTGCCATAATGTTCAACATTTCCCCAAAAGACAACCACTTTATCACAATCAAATAGCATTCACTGAAATGCTTTCAATGGAAGTGTATGCTTTATTAAATGAACCAATAAAAACTGTGCCCAATAATTAATAGCACAATTTTTCAACTTTGAAATCAGATTAACTGTTTGATGAGAACACCTAAAATCACAACAGTATTTCGTTTTTAATCCAGTTTTCCGGTTTGCACGTCAACAGCAGGACTCTTCTGCCAATTATCCCTTCAAGTAACAAAGTAATACACAACAGACTAATTTGAGTTTGAAAAAATATTTTAGCAACAAATTCAAATACATAACTAACCCTCACGATTTACTCTTTCTGGAAAATAAATATCCACTTGCATTACCCATTCAAGAAAACACCTGATAATTTAAGATAATATTTCAATAAAAATTTATTGTCTCTAGTCATCACATTTTAATAGATGACTTTGTCCAATATTTTTGTGCAATTTCAACGTTTGTCAATGAACAAACGACCACCAAATCCTCTCTCGCCCGCTCCCACTTTCCAGTTTGTTCATAACTGCTTCAACTTGGTGGATGGTGATAATGATATATGATAATAAACTCAAATGCACATGCACCAGAATTTCTTTCTTGATGCATCCAACCAAGTATTTTGTTTAAAAGCTCTAACAGTACACATTAAATTCCTGTATGGAAAGAGATAAATGTTCAGTTAGAGGAAAAAAAAGCTTCATAGTGCAGGAGGCTCTTTTTGTGGTGTTGGAGTAGCTTACAATTAGGATTGGAAGCGAAGATTCAAAGTTTGATAGTCACTGGAAAAAAACTGTTCTGAACAGAGTTTTGTGGGACTTCAGGCTTGTGTATAAACTGGAATGCAGCAGCGAGAAGAGGTTGTGAGCAGGCTGATAGGAGACCTTTATGATACAGCTGCCTTTCTGGTAGGGTCATTGAGTCGTAAGGCTTAGAAATAGGCTCTTCACCCAATCACTGCCTACATGTGGCCCATAATCTTCCATGGAAGGGAGGTTCGAACCAGTGATCGACTTGCCTGCATTTGTTACCTTCTGTATTCCTAGGTACTTGAATTACCAAACCAGGTCATGATGTGAGTAATGTACACTTGTAGTTTAATGGAGCATTCAACATCATGTCAAATCTCCTTCGACTCCTTTGATAGGAGAAACATTGGGTGTGCCTTCTTCAGTTTCCCTGTGCTGGTTCCAGGAAAGGTCCTCTGATATTGAAGATATTAACCCTCAGTCTCAAAGTGGACAGGTGCATGGTTCCTCAGCCTCCCCTTTCTAAAAGGCACAATAAGTTTCTTGATCTTGATGATGAGAGCAAGATTGTTCTTCTGGCATCACAAACAGATTTTCCATCTCCATCCTGCATTTTGACTCAAGATTTCCCATTATTTGACCAACAGTAGTGTCATCAGAAAATTTACAAATTGCTTTGGAGCCAAACTTGGCTGTGCAATCATGACTTTGTAGGGAATAGAGCAAGGGAGCAAGCATGCAGTCACAAGGTACCCGTGTTAATGGCTGTCAGTGAGATATTGCTAACCTGCACTGATTGGGGTCTGCCGATGAGGATATTAAGGATTCAGTTTCAGAGGGAATAAATAGAGTTAGATGACAAATATTGCTGGTGTGATGATGTTTAATGCCAAGCTGTAGACTGCTGACAACAGCTTGACACAGGTGTTCTTCTGCAGAGTGGAGGACCATTGAGATGGCATCTGCCATTGGCCTACTGGGTTAAGCAAACTGAAGTGAGTGCAGGTCCATTCTGAGACAGGAGTTGATTTGACCGATAACCAACCTCATGGTAGACACAAGCACCCATAGTGGAAAACACCTTTCTGAAGTGCTAACATTTTATCAAGTTTTCCTCCTTGTACAAATCCATTTGCAGCCTAATCATTCTGAGAGCTTCTCAATCCCTTAATCCACTAACCTAAAAACTGATCAACACCTTTGACATTACCCTGATAACTCAATTCCCATCCTCAAATAAAACTATTGTAACCCAAATATCAAAGTCCCTCCAAAATTAATTGATCTTGTATTTAAAAACAAGTATTTTCTGCGAAGAAACCTATTTTGCAAAATAAAGTTCTAAAATCATTGTCCATTTCACAAAAGAATTTTGTGGACAGAAATACTTACATCTGGATATTCTTTCACAGGCACAAATAATTTTTCTTGTAACTGCATGATAGGTCCTATGGGGTCCGGTAGGTCCATTGGCAGCTTGTCAACAAGGCCATTCATTGTATCTGTATACATGTCCTTTCGTACTCTGCTTATTTCTGTACAAATGAAAGAAAAGATTTTCAGCCATGGGAGAATTCAGTAAAAAGTTTGAATGCAAATGTTCACAAGCAACGAATAATAGTCCTCGACAAAATCAACTGACTACTATAACATCAATCTACTTATTCAGAGAAGAAATCAGACCCAGACACTATGTTCCTGTGGATTCTTAACCATCACAGTCGCTGGGAGAGTGGGGAAAGCAAAAAAAGGACACTCCCAGGGATGGTGTGAAGACTTTCAATTGGGGTCAGGATATAAAAGTATAAGAATAGATCAGGGGGACTTTTGCCCAATGCAGGGTAATCAGTAACCAGAGGACAAGGGTGGGCGTGAGAGTAAAGAGATTTAATAGGAACTTTTTATTGAAAACAGAGGGTGGGGAGTTTAGGGAATGAACTGCTGGAAATGGCCATTACAAATAATATTGCAATTTTTAAGGAAAAACTGGACAGAACATGGATGGGATGGCTGACTGGAGATGAATATGGGCTAATCGCGGTCAGGTAAGACCAATAAGTTGTGTTGAAGTTTGCACATTGTACGATGACTCAACAAAGGTCAAAGCAGCACTGATTTTTTTTAAAAATGGGGGGAAAAAATCAATACCACAGACTGTCAAATTACTTTAAACAGGTGACTCTACAAGTATGAATAATAATCACTAACAATGAAAAATTAAAGTGACCTAAGTTTTTGATTTACTGAAATGGGATGCAATGCATTAAGAATCTTAAATACTTCTAATATTTTGCCATTAGACATTTAATTATGCTGCAACTCAGCTATTATCAATGGGGGCCCCAAGCACCCCCCCCCCCAAACCACAGGACATTTGTAAAAACATGGTTTTCTTTTCACCTCATATAACAATTATTTTTTATATAGACAGTAGGAGAGAAGTATGGAAAAGCCATAACTTGACTGCTTCACAGGGAAAGGGGGCCCATAAACTTTGAGCAGAATCCTTGAGTGGGGGGGGGGGGGGAAGAGAAGAACAGCAACTTTAAAAAAAAGGTTTAAGTATGGTTGCTGTAACTGATTCTCTAGAAAACATGAATTCTGCTTTCCTTCCAAAGTATCCAGGCGTAACCAGGCCAACTGTTTTAGATGGAAACAGGACACCTTTAAGAGGAGAATGGAAGTTGCGATCATCAAACCGACACATTACTTCTCCACAGATTATGGCTGCCTTGATGACCAATTCCAGTATTTTATTTCAAACTTGCATACATTTCAATTTTAAACCATAGAAATAGACATCTATAGAAACATGGTGCTGGATCAAGGCCTGCAGAGCTAATCGATTTAAAATTGAATATCAGGATCTAGCGAGAACCAACAGTCATTTATGATCTTTCAGATCGTGGACCACATACTAATGCAATTGGGACGCAAACGTTCATGGAAAAAATTGCTAAAATTTAAGTGAAATTAAGGAACGGTGTTATGAGTACATGGCTCTAAAATATAAAAGATTTATTTATTCTTCAAAAAAATAAATGAGGTCTGGAGAGTCTAAGCATAAAATACAAAAAAAGAAATCATCCAATAAACCATCATAACATTTCTTTTCCTGATCAGAAACAGATCTTCACTACATAACAGCCCCACCATCCATAGAGGTGAAACATTAAACCAGAAGGATATCCAAAATGACAGATAGCAACTGAAACAAAGACAACTGCTGCAATGTCAAATGCCATCCTTCAGTGCTCGAAAAGAATTGTCAAGTCAATTTGGAACTAAGAAAATATCATCTTCAAGTCAATTTAAACACAATCAACACAGCTTTTCAATAATCTATAACCAGGCCCATAATATAAAATTGCATTCCTTTGAAGGTAGGTCTGACTTTGCAAACTTGGATTTAAATACATCAGCAATTTCTTAACTATGATGAAATTAATACTTAAAACCTAAACATATAGCTGCTCAGTTAAAACGAATGTATTCAGGCATTTTACCCAAAATACTGTTTTTTTTTTAAAAATGTTTTGAATTTCCAGCAACTGAGAAAGTGTACAAACCTTTCTCTGCCCAATTATGTTGCTTCTGGTTAAACACCCATCACTTAAAAACCATTAGCAACTGCAAGAAGCTATGCCCAGTCTAGTGACCAATATTACACACTTCAATCCCTCTAAATGAAGCCTAGTTATACTTACATTACCCTTTTTCCTGCATGCAAACTGGCAGTTTTACATGGCCCTTCCTTGGTTATTTATAGTCATTAAATAGTGTACAAAGTCATTTTTATAATATTAAGAGCAGGGCTATTAAATAAAAACCCTGGATCTGAATACCTAGGTAAGTTGTCAACTACAACGTACCCAAATTAATGAGTAAACATTTATTTTTTTTACATGTATGAAAAAGGTTTGAATGTATATATTGAAGCTTCTATTACACAAAACATTAAGTATGCATCAATTTCAACTCTATCTAAAAAGTAATCATTAAGAGTAGTTTCAGGCAGTCTTATTTCAAAGCAATAATTTTCATGCAAACTTGAAGACTAAAACACATTTCCACCCACACTTCCTCTTCTGGCTACCTTTACTAATAGCCACATTTCACTTATTTTTAGGACACAGTGATTTAGAAGTTGTCAGTGGTTTAAATTTTCAAAGGCAAGCAACAAAAGCAACTCAGCAGGAGAAACCCTCGACGAGACAGAGGCGCTACCAGACTGGAAGCGGTGCAGGGATGATCTCTCGAAGTGATGAAATCACTATTGGAGATAGTGGCCTGGTGGGGTTGTGGTATAGTCTGCCAGACTAAGCCATGTTCATCAATCTCAAACTAAAATGAATGAAAATATAATTTCTATGTGGTTGAGATTTATTGACTGGAACTGATTTTAACCAATTAAAATAATTTATTTTGCAAGGCTTCCACACTGTGTTTTGACTGCTAAAATACACATCCTTATTATAAACACATCTACACGACGGCAACTAATTTTGAACATTGTTCAACAGGATTGAAAACTAGCCTCGTCAGCTACTTTAGTAAAAGAGCAAGCTGACATCCATGTAGAATATTAAGTGCCTTAGTATAAAAATTATAGGAAATATGCAGATCTTTGCTCCAATGGAAACAAAGCAACAGAATAAAACTCTCCAAAGTATACATATTCCCTCACCATTGGAAATTTTAACTTTGGCAATAAAATAGATATTCTTTAACCCTCTAAACAAATATAAAACCATTTTAAATCAAGAATAGTCGGTATTCGAATATCCAATACTAGAGTCAAGACCAAAACCAATCCACAAAGTTATGGTCAGAATAGAGGTATCATCTGACAATTAGAAGAATGAAATAAATCAAAAGGCCATCACCAGATGTATACAAAGTGGCTGAATGCTAATATTTCACCCTTAATAAAAGGAAAAACTAAATTTGGCAAGACAAATGGAATACCAGATTCAGACTCAGTAAAAAAGATAAATAAAAGCAAGAGAGTTATAGACTTATCAATGACCGCTTTACATCAGTTGTTTTTGAGATGTTTGTGCTACCAGTTCTTTATGCACGAGTCACCCTCCTAGAAGCATTTGCTATGCTAACATTTCCACATGAACCAAAGCCAAGGATGACCAGTGGTGCAGCCCCCCCCCCCCCCCCCCCCCACATCAAGGTCAATGTAAAAGGAGCTTCACTGACCCAGATAAGCATTTCGGAACAACAAGCGCTTCAAATTCCTCAAATCTAAAATAAGAACAGGAATTGTTGGATGCATATGTAACTGGAACATCATCTGCAAAGAGAAAAGAGACATTGGCATTTTGGAGCGAAGGGTCTTTGAAGATAAATTTTGCCGTATCAAGTATGACAGGCATTTTTAACTGTACTAAATTGGAAATTTGGCAGTGCACAGATATTTTCAGCTCACTTGCAATGGACTAAATTTTGTGTGCCATATCCACATTTTGAAGGGATGCATTCAAATAATTTTATCTGAAAATGCTGTAGCATACCCGCTCAAAAATCTCTAACAGCCTGTGCCATATTATAATCTACTTAATCAATATACATAGTCTCTTAGTAGTTTAACCTATCAACTATCATGGAATTATTTATTGAAAGACTGGACAAAAGATTATGCCTTACCCTTGCAGTGGAATCCAGACGTCTACTGAATAAAAAAACAGCCAAAGACTCATACCAATGCTACAAACTTGTTTAATCACTCAAGATTAGTGACAGTTGCTTCCCGATGTTTTGTAACCACATTTTAAATGACAAAATATTGTGGTTTTCTTTTAAACACGTATCCATACATGCTAAAGACTCAATGCCATCAACATAAACATTAGTCATAAATGCATGCCAAGTCACAAGTGGAACACATACCACAAGAGTTCATTGCCATTCTTTTTCTTTGGCTTGGCTTCGCGGACGAAGATTTATGGAGGGGGTAAAAAGTCCACGTCAGCTGCAGGCTCGTTTGTAGCTGACCAGTCCGATGCGGGACAGGCAGACACGATTGCAGCGGTTGCAGGGGAAAATTGGTTGGTTGGGGTTGGGTGTTGGGTTTTTCCTCCTTTGCCTTTTGTCAGTGAGGTGGGCTCTGCGGTCTTCTTCAAAGGAGGCTGCTGCCCGCCAAACTGTGAGGCGCCAAGATGCACGGTTTGAGGCATTATCAGCCCACTGGCGGTGGTCAATGTGGCAGGCACCAAGAGATTTCTTTAGGCAGTCCTTGTACCTTTTCTTTGGTGCACCTCTGTCACGGTGGCCAGTGGAGAGCTCGCCATATAATACGATCTTGGGAAGGCGATGGTCCTCCATTCTGGAGACGTGACCCATCCAGCGCAGCTGGATCTTCAGCAGCGTGGACTCGATGCTGTCGACCTCTGCCATCTCGAGTACCTCGACGTTAGGGGTGTGAGCGCTCCAATGGATGTTGAGGATGGAGCGGAGACAACGCTGGTGGAAGCGTTCTAGGAGCCGTAGGTGGTGCCGGTAGAGGACCCATGATTCGGAGCCGAACAGGAGTGTGGGTATGACAACGGCTCTGTATACGCTTATCTTTGTGAGGTTTTTCAGTTGGTTGTTTTTCCAGACTCTTTTGTGTAGTCTTCCAAAGGCGCTATTTGCCTTGGCGAGTCTGTTGTCTATCTCATTGTCGATCCTTGCATCTGATGAAATGGTGCAGCCGAGATAGGTAAACTGGTTGACCGTTTTGAGTTTTGTGTGCCCGATGGAGATGTGGGGGGGCTGGTAGTCATGGTGGGGAGCTGGCTGATGGAGGACCTCAGTTTTCTTCAGGCTGACTTCCAGGCCAAACATTTTGGCAGTTTCCGCAAAGCAGGACGTCAAGCGCTGAAGAGCTGGCTCTGAATGGGCAACTAAAGCGGCATCATCTGCAAAGAGTAGTTCACGGACAAGTTTCTCTTGTGTCTTGGTGTGAGCTTGCAGGCGCCTCAGATTGAAGAGACTGCCATCCGTGCGGTACCGGATGTAAACAGCGTCTTCATTGTTGGGGTCTTTCATGGCTTGGTTCAGCATCATGCTGAAGAAGATTGAAAAGAGGGTTGGTGCGAGAACACAGCCTTGCTTCACGCCATTGTTAATGGAGAAGGGTTCAGAGAGCTCATTGCTGTATCTGACCCGACCTTGTTGGTTTTCGTGCAGTTGGATAATCATGTTGAGGAACTTTGGGGGACATCCGATGCGCTCTAGTATTTGCCAAAGCCCTTTCCTGCTCACGGTGTCGAAGGCTTTGGTGAGGTCAACAAAGGTGATGTAGAGTCCTTTGTTTTGTTCTCTGCACTTTTCTTGGAGCTGTCTGAGGGCAAAGACCATGTCAGTGGTTCCTCTGTTTGCGCGAAAGCCGCACTGTGATTCTGGGAGAATATTCTCAGCGACACTAGGTATTATTCTATTTAGTAGAATCCTAGCGAAGATTTTGCCTGCAATGCCATAGACAATAGAGATATACCATACAATATATAGATGAACCGAAATACTTGCTGCAGCCGCAGTATGCATAATGCACCAAGTATAAACTAAATGACCATGTCATGAGACATACAAAAAGATCAATAAATATTCAGTTATAGTGCAAAAGAAAGCATCAAAAGTGATGCATTATGGAACACACTTTTCCACAGCTAACAGTGAGCATAATACTCCCTGAAGATTTTCCTTCCAACACAATAAATTGAATTTATTTTGTTCCTAATATTAAAGCTTTCTGACATCACAGAAGCATATTTTAGTCAATGGTCATTACCTGTTGGCGAATGGAAATTTAAAAAAAAATCAAACCCATAACACTTATGTCACCTGGAACAATTCTGACGGCACAAACCAGAGGTTTTCTTCACACCTACAATGCTTCATCAGCTATTAAGCCAGCTGGTTTCAAATGTTATTAAAAAAGCATATGTTTTGACATTATTCCCAGAGTTCACACTGCAGCAAGATGGCAAGCAACTATAGACTAGTTAGCTATTGCTCATAGTTGGAAAAATGCTTCAAGCTATCATTAAGGAAGAAATTATAAGACATCTGGATAGAAATCATTCAACAGAGCAGACTCAGCATGGATTCTGCAAGGACAGGTCATATGTAACTATTTTATTAGAGTTCTTTGAGCCTATATTGCATGCAATGGATAGAGGGAACACAGATTTAGAATACTTAAGATTTCCAGATGTTCAATAAGGTGCTGCACAAAAAACTTGTGCACAAGGGTGGACAGAGTTGGGCTAATGTGTTAGCACGAATAGAGAATTTAGTTAACCAACAGAAGGCAGAGTTGGGATAAATATTTCACTGGTTGGCAGTGTTTACCATCAATAACTGTGGCTGAACCCTCAATTGTTCACAATATTTGGAGGAAGGAGCCAAGTGTGAGACACCCAAGTCTGATGATGGATTGGAAAAGCAAGCTGTGTAGAGCACAGTCTGCAGAGTTATATAAATAGCTTGAGTGGTAAGGGTCTGGCAATGAAGTACAACCTTGGTAAATGTAAGGTCATCCACATGAGAATGAAATATGACATACTATTTAAACAGAATAAAATTCAGCACGCTGTTGTGCAGAGACACGTTGGGGGTGCTTGTATACAAATCACAAATAGTTTACAGATACAACAGCAAATCAAGGCAGCAAATGGGATGTTGGCCTTCATTGCTAGAGGGATTGAATTTCAGAGAAAGGAGGTTCTGCTACAACTGTACAGAGTACTGATCAGATTTACACCTGGCATATTGTGCGCAACTCTAGTCTCTTTATTCAAGAAAATAGGTACTGAATTTGGAAATGGTACAGAAGTTCACCAGTTTTTAAAAATTTGATACATACAGAATGGTAACAGGCCCTTCTGATCCATGACCCCCATGCTGCCCAAATACCCCCAATTAACCTAGAACTACAATACATTTTGAAGGGTGTGAGGAAACCCATGCAAACACAGGAAGAGCAAACAAACTCCTTACAGAGAGCACCAGATTTGAACCTGTAATAGTGTTGCGCTAACCATTAAAAATGAGTGGGATTGGTTATAACAGAACAAGTAGCCTGGGGTCTATATTCACTGGAGTTTAGTATGATGGGAGATAGGTGAATCTTAATAAAATGATGAAGGGAATAGACAAAGCAGAAAAGTTGTTTACACTGGCAAGTGAACTGGGGGATATAACCAAGATTTAGGAAAGTAGAATTGTCGGCAGAATCACAAAGCAATGAGGTAGTGTTCAGGATGGAGAGAGATCAGCTCGTTGAATGATGTAACAACAACCTTGTGTTCAACGTTAGCAGAACCAAGGAGATGATCATGGACTTCAGAAGGAAGTCGGGGGAACTAGTCCTCATCAAGGGGTCAGTAGTGGAGAGGGTCACAAGAACTTTAAGTTCCAGGGTGTCAACATCCCAGAATCTTTCCTGGAGCCCCCATGTTAATGCAATCACAAAGACGAGTTGCCAACAGCTATACATTGTGAGGCATGAGGAAGTTCGGTGTGTCACCAGAAGCTTCTACATGTGTACCGTGGAGAGCATTTTGACTGGTTGCATTGTTGTGTGGTATGGAGGGGCCAAACCTCAGGACAAGAATAAACTCCAGGGAGTTGTTAACTTGGCCTCCGACATCACAGGCACCAGACTTCACTCCATCAAGGCCATCTACATGAGGCAGTGTGGTTAAAATAAGCAGTCTCTATCCTCAAAGACCCCCAGCAACCAAGTCACGCCCTCATCGCTCTGCTACCATTAGGACAAGGTACAGGAGCCTAAAGATAAGCACTCAACTGCACAAGGACAGCTTCTTCCCTGCTGCCATAAGATTCCTGAATAATCAATGAACCAGACATTGCCTTAGCTTTTGTGCACTATTACTTTTATAAAATTTATAATGTTGTAAGATGTTTATAATATGAATGTTTGCCCTATGATGCTCCCACAAAACAACGAATTTCACAACAATAAATTCAGATTCTGAGATTCAAGGAAATATTTCACCAAGTGATGTGAATCTGTGGAATTCTCTGCCAAATGATGGGGTATAGCCTACCTCACTGGATGCATTTAAATCACAGTGAAATTTTTGAAGAATGGGAATTCCAGGAATGAACAACAGGCAGGAATGGGGAGCTCAAGTCCACAGCAGCTAACTCTTCTTACAAATCAAAATAGATGTAAGAGGAACTACAATAATTTTCCAAAAACCCTTAAGTTTATTAAAGTTACCTAGAAAACACCAGCCCCTCCCACTGCTCCACTATTAAATTTCCTCAAGAGGGATCTATTACAATGACAAAGTATCTGGGAAATCAACATTACATCATGTTGATTAGTTTACTTTGATAAAGCAGATATAGTTAAATTGAGAGCACTAAAGCAGGGCACCTGTAGAATTGATAGCAAATAGAACCACAGAAAGGTACAGCACAGAAAATAAGCCAGTCATCCCTTCTAGTCCATGCCAAAACATCATTCCTCTAGTCCCACTGACCTGCATCTATTCCATAACCCTCCAGACCACTTCCATCTATGTATCTGTCCAATTTATTCATTAGAGTGAACCTGAATGTATCATGTCAGATGGCAGCTTGTTCCAAACTCCCATCACTGAGTGAAGAAGTTCTCCTTAATCCTTTCACCTACCACCCTAAAGCCATGTCCCCTCGTTTTATCTCTCCCAATCTGTGGAAAAAGCATACTCGCATTTTTTCTGTCTATTCCCCTCAATTTTGTAAACCTCTATCAAATCTCCCATCATTCTTCGATGCTCTAAGGAATAAAGTTCCAACCTGCAACTCAACTCCTGAAGACCCTGCAAAGTACTAGGAAATCTTCTCTGCAATTTTACTTATATCCTTCCTATAGTTTGGCAACCAGAAATGCTCACAATTTGACATCACCAATGCCTTATACAACCTCACCATAACCCCCAATTCCTGTACTCAAAACTTTGATTTATGAAGGCCTCGATGCCAAAAGCTTTCTTTATAGCCTTGTCTACATTTGACGCCACTTTCAGGGAATTATGTAACTGTATTCCCAGTTCACTTTGTTCCTCCGCACTTCTCAAGTGTCCTGCCATTTACTAGGTCTTACCTTGGTTAGTCCTTCCAAAATGCCCTTGTCTGCATTAAATTCCATCCACGATTTTCTGGCCCATTTTTCTAGTTGGTCCAGATTCCCCCTTCAAGCTTTGAAAGCCTCCCTTGCTGTCCACAACACCTCCAATCTTAGTATTATCAGCAAACTTGCTGATCCAATTTCCCACATCAAAAAGATCATCGATATAGACAACAAAAAACAATGTTCCCAACATCGATCCCTGAGGCACACCACTAATCACAGGCCTCCAGTCTGAGAAGCAATCGTTCACTACCACTGTCTTTTCCCTTTCAGCCAATTTCGAATCCAATTTACAACCTCTCCATGGATACCTAGCATCTTAACCTTCTGAACTTACCTCCTACATGGGATCTTGGCAAAGGACTCACTAAAAGTCCATGTAGACAACATCCACATCTACTTTCTTGGTAACCTCCTCGAAAAACTCAATAGGATTTGTTAAACATGACCTACCATGAACAAAACCATGATGACGATCCTTAATCAGCTCTTAGCTGTCCAAATACTTGTATATCTCATTTCTCAGAACATCCTTCAATAATTTACTCACTACTGACATCAGGATCACCAGATGCAATTTCCTGGTTTACTTTTGGAGCCTTTAAGCAATGGAACAACATGAGCTACACTCCTCTGGCAACTCACCCGTGGCAAAGGACATTTTAAGTATTTCTGCCAGGGCCCCTATAATTTCTACAATAGTCTTCCTTAAGGTCTAAAGCAATATCATGTCAGGCCCAGGCGATTAATCTACCTTTATTCACTGTAAGACAACAAGCACCTCCTCCTCTTTAATCTCTATATGTTCCATGCCACTACTGCTTGGTTTCCTTCCTGCCTTATATACCATGCCAGTTTCCTGAGTAAATGCAAAAAATGTTCAAGATCTAACCCATTTGTTTGGCTCCACTCTGTCGACCACTCTGATCTTAGGGACCAATTTTATCCCTTACTATCTTTTTACTCTCAACATACATGTAGAAACCCTTCTTTTAGCCTTCCTGATTTTCTTCTTAAGTATTCTTGTATTTTATATATTCTTCTAGTACCTCATTTGCTCCTTGTTGCCTATACCTGCTATACACCTCTCACTTCTTTACCAGATTGCTAATATCCCTTGAAAACCAAGTTTCCCTCGACCTCTCAACTTTACCTTTAATCCTGACAGGAACATGCAAACTCTGGACTTTTAAAACTTCACTTTTGAAGGTCTTCCACTTACTGAAGACATCCTTTGGTTAAAACCAAAAATCAAAAAACAGCTAATCAAATATGTGAGCCTCATAACAGGAGAAGCATCGAAGGCACAAATACCCATAAATAAAACTACAGGAAGTGAAGGACTAACATGCAACTAATGATTTAAAGAACATGTACAGGGCTTACAAAATGATTCACCTTGTGCAAAATGCAGAGAGTTCACCAAGCCTTAAAATTAATAAATCCAAAGAGAATTCTTTCCCCAAAGTGCAAAAAAATTCACGATAGATGTTATTTGCAGACTTTTGTGCTTTAAACCACTGTAGAAGTAGCAAACAAAAATAGAATAGATGCACATTAGGAAGTTAGATCAACACATGGTTGAATGGAACCAAAGAATACACGGATAGGAATAAGAACTAGGAATCAGTAAAGGCTCAGCTGGAGCATAAACTTGTTGCAGGATGTATCGTTGCTGTAGTGTAGACTGAAAAAGATTTCAATTTTCAATCATATACACCTCAAAAAAAGCAATTTACAGAAGCCAACTCTACCAGCACATCTTTGGGACAGAATGTATAAACTCCATAGAGACAGCACCACTGGCCAGTCACTGTTGCACCACTGAGTTACAAACAAGTGTAAAATTGCATTTCTTCACTAATATGGCACTTTGGAACAAAGTAACCCAACACAAGAGTCAAATATTTCCAATCATTTTAACTTCTGGATACAACCACAAGTTCAAAACATGGCTTTCCCATTAATAATGAATTAAGAAATACAGAATGCAAGTTATTCTATTGATACCTATTCATAAATACAGCTACTATCAAATTTGAACCAAGTAATACAGGAGAATCAAGGATTTTTTTTTTTGCATTCATATAATTAAGTGTTGAAGAATCCAAATGCAAGGCTCTGATAATGTAGATGTCCAAATGCAATGAAAATGAACAGTTCATTGTGAAAGCCAAGCAGGATTTGGGCCATCTGCAACATGTTGAACTTTTGCTCTTTAATGCAGAAAGATGACCATAGGGCAACATTTCTAAGGGCAAGGTCTCCATTTCATAAAGGATGAAATTTGAAGTAAATAAACAACTTGGATCCTTAACATGTAGGATATCCAAATGAACAGATGCTTAATTTGTCCCCTTTCCATATCACTACTTGATAGCAACATGTACACATAATAATTGAGCATCAAGGAAAGGAAAAATGTTTCCAGCTTTCATAAGCGATTCTTTAATCCATGCATCTTATGGATCTGATGGCATTTGTATAATTTAACAAAGATGCCCAATGTTTTTAACAATAAAATATCAATTCACTGATTTTAAATTTAGGTATATAGTTCAGTATGGTAACAGACCATTACAGCCCTCAAGTTTGTGCTAGTCAATTTACACCCAATATGTTATGAAGGGTGGGAGGAAACCGGAGTCCATGGGGAAAATCCACACAGACACAGGGAGAACATATATATTCCTTACAGACAGGACAGGATTCAAACCCCAGTCCCAATCGCTAGTACTGTAAAGGTGTTGCACCAACTGCTACGCCAACCATAATATACTGTACAACTTTCACCTACATTCAGCACAACCTGGAGATAATAACCCATGACACTTAAGCTTTGAGAAAACTAGTTTAACCATGCCACTGTTGTGAAGTCTGCCCCAATTCACACTAGCTTTCCAAACTTGTTCGAATGCCTTTAGTCATAGGACGGAAAATAGCAACATTACTAATAGTGGCCCATGCACGGGGTTGAAAGAATGACAGTGACCTTGTCCTTACGAAATCGTGACACATTCATTGCAAATGCCTATTCAATTTCCTTTTGAAGGATCCAATTTGGCTTTATAAGCAACAAGTTGCAGATCACAACTCTTACATACAACAAAACTTCATACCATCTCTAATCTTTTGCCCATCAATTTTATTCCCCATATTTAAGATTAAGATAACCTTCAATTTCTGAATCTTATCTTGTACAAATGTTAATATTCTGCTTGGTTGAGATGAACATCAAGACTTCCAGCTAGAGTAGGTGGTATAGTCGAGACCTCCTGTCACTTCCTAATATTTTCCACTTATTCACCTAATTTTTCAGCCAAAGTGGTTAAATTTGGTCCCTTTGTTATTTACTACCTTTCTTTTTCTGAAAATGACTTCAAGAAGAGGTGCCAAGGCAGCGAGAGGGAAGAGAAGCGGTCCTTTTGACATCAGACCTCATCTCTAATATGAAGAATCAAGATAACCAGACAATTAACTGCAGCCATGAAACAAAGACACGTTGGCCGTGCTTGTACACAAATCACAAATAGTTTACAGATACAACAGCAAATCAAGGCAGCAAATGGGATGTTGGCCTTCACTGCTAGAGGGATTGAATTTCAGAGAAGGGAGGTTCTGCTACAACTATACAGAGTACTGATCAGATTTGCACCTGGCGTATTGTGCGCAACTCTAGTCTCTTTATTCAAGAAAATAGGTACTGGATTTGGAAGTGGTACAGAAGAAATTCACCAGTTAAAAAAATTTTATACATACAGAATGGTAACAGGCCATTCTGGTCCATGGGCCCATGCCACCTAAATACCCCCAATTAACCTAGAACTACAATATATTTTGAAGGGTGTGAGGAAACCCATGCAAACACAGGAAGAGCAAACAAACTCCTCACAGACAGCACCAGATTTGAACCTGGGTTGTTGGCACTGTATAGTGTTGTTCTATCCAGAATTTGACATCAAGCTTGAAAAAGTCCTTCAATTTCAATTAATTAAGAATGTCTGGATGCTGTGGAATAATTGTACTGAGAGGCTAGAAAGTCATTCTGAATAAATGGCTGTGGGCAATCGTAAACTTGCAGGTGGTTGACTTGGATGGTTGGAGTAGGCAAAATAATATTTGTATTTTGGACCTGAGAATCCAAGAAAGGGCAGTTGACTAATTTCCAAATTACTTACGGAGGTATTCAGTGAAGACTTTTTCACTATGGATCTAGTGCTCGATAGAGCACATCACTCATTGGATCCAAAGACGACATCCAAAGATTACCCACAGTTGGTAATGCTTGGATTTCATTATTTTCGAAAGGAACTTTATAAGGACTCAGACCGGCATTGTATCCAGCATGGCTAAGGATCATTACCAAAGATGGCAGCAAAAAATTTATAAACTCTGTGGCAGACACCCACAAAGTTTTGTCAGACTGTGCTTTAACTTCGAGTCCATCATAAGTTTACAATATGTTTAAAGTTTTCTATATTTCCCCTCGCATTTTTTTCAAAGTTTGATTTGAGGGAGGATTTGGTTTTTTTAAAATTTCCCTTTGTTATTTGTAAGGTTAAGTTTTTAGTTACCGAGTTTGAAAAAAATTTATGTTAAATGATTTAATGCTTCTTTAGTGTTAATGCAGTTGCATAGGGAAGTACAAATTCCACCAATGAATCAAATACATGATACCTAATTTTTTCTAAACTTAAATAGGCGTAATATGAGAGAACTATCAAAACTGGTGAAGGTCAAGAGTCTTTCCATTTGAATAAGATGACTCTTCTAGCCAATAATGTAGAGAAGGCCACTACCCGTTGTGCAGGTGCAGAAAAACACCATCTGGCTCAATAACACCAAAAAGAGCAGTTACTGGATTGGGTCGTAACTCCACCTGAAATACAATTGAAAAGATATTGATAATTTCTTTCCAATAGATTTCTAAAGATGGACAAGACCAAAACATGTGTCAATGTAGCAATATTAGATATCGGTCATAAGTAGGGTTAATATTAGAAAAGATACAAGACATCTTATCTCTGGACATGTGAATATGCTGCAGAGCTTTGAAATGGATTAATAAATATCGGGCACGTATTTAACAAGTATTCACTAGTTTAAGAATATTGTCCAATAGATTCTCTGACAAGGATTTTGAAAGTTCCAATTCCCAATTAAAAAAATCTTATTGTAAAGTTCTGGCTGCAATTTCAATAATCTATCATATATAATTCCAATTAATCCTTTGAGAAGGATTCAACTAAAAAAATATTATCAACTAGATCTGGTGGATATACTAGAATTTAATTCTGCAGGAAATTTACTATTTGCTTTTTTTAAATAATTAGGGTTGGATAGATTTTTGAGAGATGGTTGCAACTCTGGAAACCTTCAGAATAAAGAGGGCTGGAAGGGAGTGTGTTTGGGTTGGTAAAGAATTTTCACGTTTACTTATATTTTATGTTTACATTTTTTTGTGGTTCGAAGGTGACATTTTTGGAACGGTAACACATGTAGCTATTCCATGATTTCTACTGCAAGATTAATATCGTGTAATATTAAAAGGATAAATGGGAAAATTAAATGTTTAAAGGTATTCACCCATGTTAGGCATTTAAAGGCCAATTTTTTTCAAGTAACTCATTAACCTATCTTTGTCAGAATTCTTAATGTTCAAATGGAAGGGTCAATGTTTTCATTCTTCTGATGCTAAAATCAGGGGAGTTTCTATTTTAATTAATCAAATTATTCCTTTCGTATTTCATAACACAACATTAAACAAGGTAATTACATTATTTTTTTTTACAGCTAAATTATATAATAAAATGGTGATGTTGGCTAACATACATGCCCTGAACGTTGATGAGCTTGGGTTTTTTTTTAATATAAAAATTTTTTTTTGTCCTACCAGATTTAAGCCAATACTCATTAATTTTGGGAGACAACATAATTGTTGTCTAAATACTACTAAAGATCGTTCTTCTAGAACAGCTCTTCTTACTGCAGCTGTAAGCCACTCTTTTAAATAAAATTTGGTTTTTCAGATGTTTGGCTTTTTAAAAAATATTCAAATAACAAAGTATACTCTTTCAAATGTGCATCATTCCTATTCTAGAACTGATTATTTTTTTAAATAGATAACGAATTGATTTCAATGACCAAATCATACGAATATCAAGGAATAATTATATCTGATCATGCTCCGGTTATCTTGTCTTTGAATTTTCTTAACATTCCTTTCACAAAAAGGCAATGGCATTTCAACTCTACCTTACTCTCAGATGATTTTTTTTAAATTTATGGAAAAACAAATACTATTTTTCTTTACTAATTCTTCCCCAAAAATGTCTCATTTGCTTGCATGGGACACCATGAAGGCTTATTTGAAAGGAGAAAATTATTTCTTATAGAGATAATATAGAGAAGACAAATAAGGGAAGACTGGAATTAATCAGATTAAATAAATTTATTTACCATACGTCCACAAGAAAGAAATGTGGATTTATACAAAAGGAAAGTTGATATTAAAACAAAATTTGATGACCTTTCTACTTACCCCTTTGAATAGCAATTATTGAGGAGTCAATTTTATATGTATGCTGAAAAGTCTGGCAAACTTTTAGCTTTCAACTGAAAAGAATGGCTGCTAAAAAAAAATCAAACTAATAAGATTCAGATGGGGGAATGATACAGTGACTACTCACCATTTTAAAATAAATGATACCTTTAGAGAATTCTATTCTAAACTCTATACATTTGACTTTAATAAAGATTACACTTCAATGTTGGAATTCCTGTATCGCCTAAATCTGCCTACACTTTCTCAGAACAAACGTTCAAGTCTGACGGCCCCCATTACTCAAAGAAATCCTACTTCCAATTTCCTCCTTACAATCTGATTACCCTCCTTAGGTAGAAATGGAATTGAATTTTACTAAAAATACATTTATGTTGGTAATTTTAGGGTTTTTTTTTAAACCCTTTTTTATAAACTAATTTACAGTTCCATTATGAGAGTTTGAGAATATGGGCACCATTTAGAAAGTTTTTTTGGATTTCAGACTTTCTCTTACCACCCCTATCATATCTAATAATCATCTTTTTTAACCTTCTTCATTGGATACTGTTTTTAAGGATTGGTATAGGTCAGGTATTAAATGTTTTAAAGATATTATTCTAAAAAAATTTGCTTCCTTTGTTAAAATAAAATAAATCAGGATATTGGAGGAGGGCCTGCATCATCTAAAATGCCATTGATTAATCCTCTTTTGGTCTTTTTAAGAGATCATCAATTTTTTAAATATATGGTACCGTAAAGGGAATGTTAATGTGGAAGACTGTTACAAAAGGTCACTTAATGTCATTTGAGAAACATGCTATAGCATGTAATACTTTTACCTTTAATAAGAACATATTTGAGAGAAGTTGGGACAAACAGTGTTTGTCTAGCTGTACAAGAAGTAGAACTTATAAGGAGCGGGATTGTTAAAAAAATGTATTTCTTCGATATATTAATTATTACAAGGAGGATCTCTGAAATTAGGATTATATAGATCAAGGCAGAGATTAGAAATAGACTTGAATTTACAATAAACCAACAAATGTGTGAAAATTCAGGTAGAATGTAGGGATTGTATGACTAATACTATCAATGTGAGATGTAGATTAGTTCAATATAATTTTTTTACCATTATATCTGACACCACAGAAATTGAATAGATTGAAATCAGATTTGTTAGATCACTGCTTGAGATGTGGTGAAGATGTAAAATCTTTTATACATTCAACATGGTTCTGTCCCAATGTGAAACCTTTTTGGGAGACTATAGGTAATTTTTTGGACGTTAGTTGTTTTTCCTGATTTATTTTTACCAGGAAATATTGAAAATACAAATCCTAAATTGAAATGATCAATTTATTAATTGAAATTTGTGTTAGCGGTAGCAAGAAAATGTATTGCAATTACTTGGAAATCAGATACTTCTTTATGCCAAGGTGGTATGTTGAAATTCAAAGTTGTATTCTTTTGGAAAAAAAATTACTTATTAATTACTAATTTAAGAAATACTCATGTTTTAAAAAATCTGGCACCTGTTCACTCAAATAATGGGATTAAATTTGTAGTGATATCGTTTTTATCCCTCCAGCCCTGCAGAATTCTCCTCTGTATGTTTATGTTAGAACTGATGAGTTGTACTGCTCGACATCTCTCTCTGCAATCCAAAGATTTTTTTTAAATTTTCTCTTTTTATACCTATTTTTTTTACTTTTTCCAATTTGTTTTTTTTTTGCTTCAGGGGAGGTTGGGATTTTGGGGTGGGGTGAAAAACATTTATGTAATCAATTAGTTTTTTGATAATTGTATTATAATATTTGTGTTCACTGCTTGTATGGAATATTAAATATTTAAAAAATGATTGGAATACAAGTAAAACAATTGGAAACAAATGAGGAATGGGATTCTTTGTAATCTGATTAATACTACCTCCTTGTGCGCACAACATTGTTACAATCCAAAATGGTCCATAGAGTACATACGTCTAAAGTTAAACTATCTTGGTTTTTTTCAGGCAAAGGAGGAAAAACCCAACACCCAACCCCAACCAACCAATTTTCCCCTGCAACCGTGTCTGCCTGTCCCGCATCGGACTTGTCAGCCACAAACGAGCCTGCAGCTGACGTGGACATTTACCCCCTCCATAAATCTTCGTCCGCGAAGCCAAGCCAAAGAAAGAAAGAAGAATCCTATGTGTGACAAATGCAAACGTTTTGAGGTTTCATCGATTCATGTGTTATGTGCTTGCCCTAGTTTAGAAGAGTTTAGAAGAGTACTCGAGATGGCAGAGGTCGACAGCATCGAGTCCACGCTGCTGAAGATCCAGCTGCGCTGGATGGGTCACGTCTCCAGAATGGAGGACCATCGCCTTCCCAAGATCGTGTTATATGGCGAGCTCTCCACTGGCCACCGTGACAGAGGTGCACCAAAGAAAAGGTACAAGGACTGCCTAAAGAAATCTCTTGGTGCCTGCCACATTGACCACCGCCAGTGGGCTGATAAAGCCTCCAACCGTGCATCTTGGCGCCTCACAGTTTGGCGGGCAGCAATCTCCTTTGAAGAAGACCGCAGAGCCCACCTCACTGACAAAAGGCAAAGGAGGAAAAACCCAACACCCAACCCCAACCAACCAATTTTCCCTTGCAACCGCTGCAATCGTGTCTGCCTGTCCCGCATCGGACTTGTCAGCCACAAACGAGCCTGCAGCTGACGTGGACTTTTTACCCCCTCCATAAATCTTCGTCCGCGAAGCCAAGCCAAAGAAGAAGAAAAAGTTTAGAAGAACTTTGGAAAAATATCTTTCAAACTTTATAAATTTTTTAAGGTTAAAGTAGAATCTTGCCCTTTAATTGCTTTATTTGGATTTCCTCAAGAAAAGGATGTCTCTATACAAGCAATTTTGATTAAATAGAAGGACAATACTCATCCGACCCACTTACAATGGTTAAGTGAGATCATGTCCTATTTAAGTTTGGAAAAAAAAATCAGATTTGCTATTAAAGATGTAAAGAATAACTTCTATAAGATGTGGGGCCCATTTATGAATTATTATCATAACTTACAAAATTTAAAGTGTTTGGACACTCCAGTGATGTGCTGTTTCTTGGTTGATGTCCTTCAATTTCCTAGTTTTTTTTTAAGGATAACCTTGTCGAGAGGGGTTTAGATTGTAAAAGTTTTTTTCTTCCCTGAGATACAATTGATAATTGTTTTGTTTGATTGAGAATTGTAAATATCAATTATATTATGGAAGGTGAAAATAAGGATAATGATTTGTAAATTCCTCTTTTTTAAAAAGGGACATTTTATAACTTCCTCGAAAAGTTATAATTTCTTCCTGTTTTTTCTTTCCCCTTACAGGGCTTTTTTTCTGCTGTATGTGCTAACACACTATTAAGAATATGCTTTTGAGTTCTGAATATATTTTAAGAATATTTTTTACATTTGGAACATTGTATAATTGAGATGTTTAACTTCTAATGTTTTAAATAAGAATTTTTTTAAAAAAGAATAATGGATGTGAGTTACAATTTGTACATTAAGGATACACAGAATGTTTTACTTATTCTGTGTAACCGCTTATATCGATTTATCGAATTGTACCTTTTTTTCCCTGTTTGTACAAGTTCTTTAAGAGATTGACCCCCATCTTAACTTTGTAGCCAAATTTCTCAACCCTAGAACCATTATTTACCTTTCTACATACCCTTTTAAAACTGTTCATATCCATATTATGTTAATTTTCTTGCCAACATGCACAACTTCATGTGCCCAATTCCAAGGAACTGTTATGACCTGCAAACATCTCTCTTTCCAAGTCGCACTTAATTCCATTTTGTCCTGCTTTCATAATCCTCCCTCCAACCCATCCCGCATGCATTTCCCCTCCTCCCCAGTTCCATTCACCCACTATTCTCAGGTTCCAGTCATGCTTAATCTCTCTTCCTTAAATTGCTCCAGTAGCAGTTTCCTTATAAGATTCCAAGGCTTGGAGTCTGAAGCATTGATACTGAATGTACATTCAAAAATATATGGAACCAAGATGAATCAATGCCCTACCGACATAAATTGGAGCTTTCATCCATACCACTGTTAATTGGAGATGCAATGTGCATCCGATTCATTGACCATCCTCTCTTTCCTCAGTCTCTTTTCTCAAAGGTAAGTCGTTCCACTTCCCTGCAATGTATTTGGTTCAAATCTACTGCATTTAAAAAGCTTGCAAGATGCTGACCCTTTCCAGAAGTGTACTTGACCTGCTGAGAAACATTAGCAGTCACCATCAGCTTAGTGTAGAAGCAAGAAATCAGAAAAGTAGAAAATGTTGGACCATTTAGATCAGAGAGAACAGAATTATGGGTGAAAGGTAAATCACTCATCCCAAATCACGCCTGCACTCTGCAAGCCAGATAATCAGGCTGTGCTGCTTCTACCTGCAGACAAACAGAAGCAGAGAGGAGAGAGGGTGAGTCATACAATGATGGTCTCGCGAAACATATCCTCCAGAACTACTTCAAGTTAGAAGACCTATCTGCATTCAAGAATTCAGTGACCAGCCACCATATACTACCGCAGTTGCAGATTGATCATTAAACGTATAGAAAATTGCACGAGAGCAATAATAAGTACAGTACAATCCCGATTATCTGAAATGTGATTCTCCGAAATCCTTCTTTATTTGATTTTTTTTAAAAATTCCAGATAAATGAGGATATACAAAACAAATCAGAAATATTCATTTATCCAAAATTTTCTCAGAGCCAAACTGACTTCACAGGTTGACAAAAATACACTCAACACAAAATTAGAATGACGATTGTCCTCATTTCTGATAACTCCTCCCCTCTTCTCTTTCCACTTCTTTACCTTTCCCTATTGAATTCTCTCCATCTTTCCCTTTCAAACTGCATACCATTGTCTTCCAGCCACAAGCACATGGAAGAATCCCTTGTCCCGGCATCATCCAGGAGAACAGTCTCCCAGGCAGGAGCGGGACCTCAGGCTCAGTGGTGTTCCCTTCCCAACATGCTGGATGCCGAATCCTCCCTGGCATGTGTGTGCAGTAGGCCTCGGGGAGGATTCGGAATCAGGACTTGGGCATCAGGAGATCTTGTGACTGGGGAGACAGGAGTCTGCCAACTTGTCAATGAGTGGTGGCGGCTGGGTCCCGTTTTTGTGATCAGCAGTGGTCAGCCCTTTTTTTGGTGAGAATTAAACGTTATTTTAATGCTTAAGAAGCCTTCCCTTGTTTGTTGTTGTTTAAACATTGATTCAGTGATTTTCTGTTGCTATTGGGCTGTTTTTAAAAAACAACCAGTTCTCCAAAACAAAATTTACCCGACATAGGCCCGGTCCTTACCATTTCGGATAACCAGAGTTGTGCTGTATTCCAAAATTGGAAACAGTGTATGAATCAACTCACTACTAAAGGTCAAGTTGGAGGCATTCAAAACAGGAAACCCAGCCCTATACAAGAAATTCCAGAATAATTGTCACGAGGCATTTTGAAAATCCAAGAAGCTGTACGAACTAGGCTGGAGTCCCACAAGAATATCATGGACATTGGGCAGAGAATGCATGATGTGTATAATACAAAACAAAGCCAGGGATCATGTGGAAACTAAGCAGCTTCCCCAAACCCAGAAGCAATAAAACACCAACAATCTAACATAACTAATGTAGGCAAAAGCAATAAAGCCCATTCAAATACACAACAAACAGTCCAGCAACATACCTCTTGTAATCTATATTAATGATTTGCAGATGACACCAAAATTGGCGCAGTGGACTGCAAGGATATCAACATTTACAACAGTAATTAGATCAGTTAGGAAGGAGCAGCAGATAAAATTTAACTCTTGCAAATGTGAGCTGTTGTACCCGTGCAAGTCAAATCAGCCCGAATCTTGCACAATAAATGGTAACGCCCAGTACTGTTATAGAAGAGTGAGACTTAAGAGCAAAGATAGATCTCTGAAAGTTGCAATTCAGGTGGACAGGTTGTTGAAGAAATCATGTGGTACACTTGCAAAAGTTGGGACATTGTGATACAGCTGTATAAGACACTGGCACGATCATATCGAGTACTGTGCCCATTTCTGGTCACCTATCTTCATGAACATGAAGGTGCTGAACTTCAAGCCTGTGCACCTTCTGCCTTAAGTACATCCTAACCAGAACCCATGGATGAACCAACAGATCCGGAAACTGGTGAAGACAAAATATGTGGCTTTCAGATCCAGCAATTCACCAATGTATAGTGAGTGCAGATACAACCTCTGGAAGGACATTGCCAACACAAAAAAGACAGTTCTGTACTAAAGAGACACATGGCAGCTGTGGTGGGGTACATCAATAGGATCATTAACTGTGAAACATTTATTTTGGATGAGCTCAATTTCTTCTCCACTTAATTGGAGAATACAACAATGTACCCCATGAACCTCAACAGACCTTGGCAACTATGCCCCCAGTTTGAAAATGATGCGTAAAGGATCTTTAGGAGGACAAATTCTCACATCCCAAATGGTGTACCAGGTGAAATCCTTAAAATTTGAAGAGGCCAATTGGCTGTCGTGTTTTGCACTATGGTCTGATGTTCTCATCGGATTCAAAAGGACATCAATCATACCTGTGTGACCTGCCTTAATGACGATCAACCAGTGGAACTTGCTTATAACAATGAAGTGCTTGCAGAGATTATGGTTTATAGAGCAAATCAACTCCCATCTTAAGGAGGACTCAAGCCATTTCAATTTACCCATCATCAAAATAGGTCAACAGCAGATGTCATCTCACTGACCCTTCACTTTGCTTTAGATCACCTGGACCACAAGAACCCCCTCATCATGCCATTGCTCATTGACTACAGCTCAGTGTTTATTCTCATCGGCAGATCCCAATCAGTGGAGATTGGCAACATTTCCTCTTTCCTGATTACACACAAGGGCACCTGATGGCTGTGTGCTGAGTACCCCACTCTATTCACTCCACTGGGTAACCATGTTCAGCTTTAATCCAATCTATAAATTCACTAATAACTCTATCATTGCTGGCCATGTAACAGGAAATGAGTCAGAATATAGGATGGAAAATCTGGTTGTCTGGTGCCAGAACAATCTTTATCTTGTCATTACTGAAGGGGAGGCTGAGGAATCATACATGCGTCTTCATTGATGGCACGGCAGTGGAGGGAACTAGTACCTGCAAGTTCCAGTGAGTCCTTATTAGCAGAGGACCTCTCCTTGAGCCAACATAGGGGGGCAACTGTGAAGCTGCACATCAACATCTTTACAAGTCTGAAAAGATTTAGTATTAGTTGTTGAATACTGTGACGAACTGTGACAAGTATACAGTTTAGTTGCAGCCTATTCTGTAAACTTGGATGCCCAGCAATGCAGAAGGCTGCAGAAATCCAGGACAGGCACCAAACATCCATCAAATGAACACATCTCGTCGAGGGGTGCTGCCCAGGAATGCTGCCGACACTACACTCTCCCATGACTGTCCTGTCAACTTGTTGTCAATAAGCTTTCTATTCAGAAGAGAACCCACCCCCCACCCCGATATCATTTGACGTTCAAAAGATCTACAAGCTGTAGAAAGACCAAGGCATCCAGTAGTCAGAATACCATCACAAAACTGTTTAAGGCATAATATTGTTTAAAAAACCTCACTGAATTTTGCACAGCAAAATTGATCCTGCTACATATCATTTGGAATATATTAATTAGAAAACAAAGAGCAGTCATTTCAGACCCTTCCAGTAGTCAAGTGACTACTACACAAAACAATATTAAGTACTGTGCTTAATCAAATAGGAGTTCTTTGGTTCAATTAGCAAATAGATGAACTGGTCCAAAAGACATTACTATGGAAGATCATCAAGCATTTTGTTGCATCTGAATGTCGGAACTGAGAACAAAGGCAGCTCCTTTAAAAGGACAAACAAATCATTGTTGATGAACGGAAGCAACCACAAAAAAAAGTTCAAAGATAGATTTAAAAGCAGATAAAGTTTCTTTTTAATGAGCAGATTCTGCTTGAAGTAGATGAGCAGCTACCAATGTAGAAATGGGTACAAGTCAGAGGCACAAGGCAGTAATCATTTAAAGATCAGAGACTAGAAGATCATGTTGAAGTGTGAATGTGGAGAAAGGATTAAAACACAAGGATAAGATACTTTATGCTGGATAATTCAATTATATTTAAATTTTAAATTCAAATTAATCAATGCAAATTGCACATTTAAGGATAAATATATTGTCTGATTGCAGATACAAGATTCCTCAGATTCCAAGGATAAAGCCTCGTACAGGACACAGCAGAACATAGACTTTTCCACTGCAAGCAGAGGTTCAGATGACAGCTGAGATAGTAATGTAGTGCTGGTAAGAGTCAGAATAGTTTCAGTTTTACCAAAATTAAGACGGATAAATTTACAACTTACCCACAACCCATTATCAGCCAGGGCGCTGCAGACTGTGACAACAGCTATGGAATCCACAGCAGATGTGAAGGGATGCCATGAGCATGTGCAAGTTGACTCCATGCTTGGAAGACGACATCAAGGGCCAGCATGTAAACGAAGAAAAAGGACAAGGATGGAAAAGGGATGTACCAGAACATAGAAAGAGGAAGAGAAACTATTGATGTACTGTCTCAGTGGGAAATAGAATGCCAGAAATAGAAATGGAAGAGACTTTCACATGATGGTAGCATGAGGAATTAGTAAATTAGTTTCAGATCTTTGAAGGCGAATAAAATCCAATGAATAATGAAAGTCTAACAAAAGATTGTCAGCACATTTGATCCATTGTGTTTATGCAGAAGAATGCAAAAAATGCATTAGTCAATCTATTAAAAATATTTAAATGGACTATAGAATATTGTAAAATTTGACACCAGATATCCAAAGCCTACAACTAAACTATGTAAATTTAGTATAATTTGGCACAAAGAATCAATCTTCAGGAGAAAGTTAATTCTAATAGCCCATTTAATACAACTGCTTGAAATGCAAAAAAAACACGTACAATTAATTTCACAGGAAATGGGCCAGGGGACAAGTGCAGAGATACTGGTAGTTCAAAACAAGAATTCAAACAGATTGTTGCAATCAACAAAGCAAAAGAAAAATGTAGAAAGAAAACCAGAGACAAATAACTAATTAGAAGACTTAAATCAGAATAAATTCAGACAAATGGATCCCAAGGTTTCACTGCTTTAAAACAAAGCAAAATATTAAAAATCCACACACTTGCATAAAACGAGCAAGGCTTCTGATAAAAATGTGCATTCAGCCCAAATCTAAGTTAAAATAGGTTTTATACCTGCTAATTTTTAAAAGCAACCTAGACTATTACCACATCAAAAAGACTAGTCACTAATTTTGATGCCAAGTCTTCAAAGAGAAAAATAAACAAGAGTCACCTTATAACTTATTCTAGCTACTGTTGATTGTGGATGAAAAAGGATCTTGGGAAAACTGTTATGAAAGCACCATCACCACAGGCAAAACAAGGGCAGCAACGTTGAGCAACAGTTATTGCTGCTGCCTCGCAGCTCAAAATAAACAGGTTGATCCAAACCTCAGGCATTGTGTGCAGATTTGGAATGTTCTCTCTGGGAGCACATGCATTTCTTCTGCCCACTCAGATTTCCTCCCACATCCCAAAAGGTAGCTATCATGTTAATTGGACCATTGTGGTCTCCTCTACATCGAAGATACTGGGCGCAGATTGGGAGATTGCTTTGTCGAGCACTTCAGCTTTGTCCACTGCAATAGCATGGGTTCCCAGTGGCCACCCACTTCAACTCCCCATCCCACTCCCTTGCTGACATGGTTTTGGACAACACCTCATCTTCCAACTGGGCACCTCCAACCAGCTGGCATTAATACTAGGCCCTTTTACGTGGGGAAAAAAATTTGACCGTAAAGGCAGATATTCTCTGCCCTCGAGTTGCTGAACCTACCTCCATGAATGCTCAGCATGTGGCTCCAAGATGCCAACTCCAATCCCTCCTCAAGTTGGTCGCAGAGGTGGAACGGGAGCCCTCCACCTCCGTCCATAAATATGCTGCCGCTGCAAGCGGCTGGCTGAGGACATCACCATGACACCATCAGCCACAACCCAGGACCCAGTCATTCATCCCACATTTAAACAAAAAGCTTCCTTTTAAAAAACCTGAGGCTCCTTCCTCCAGCTCTTCTGCCTGGCACTCCCCCTGCGGCATGGCAAGCCTGGCTCTTCACTCCCCTCTTGCGTCCATCAGACTCCCTAGCTCTGATTCTCCATGTCCACTCTTCAGCATCTTGTAGCAGTAACACCACATAAGTGCTGGAGGCCGGTCCATAAGCGTGCCGGAGGAACAGCGCCGGGCCAAAGGATCAATAGCCATCTTTGTTACCCATAATCCACCATGCAGCTGGAACAAAGATGGCCAATGCTCGCCACGTATGCATGCCGTCATATTGACGGGCAGCAGTATGAAACCAGTCACCCCCTCAGTCATCGGCCCCGGAGGGCGCAACGAGGCACCCCACTCATAAAAGTGATGCTGCAGCAGCCTTTTATGCCTGCTGAGTGCTCATTTTTCTCCACCTACGGCGTCAGCCTCACAGAGAGCCCCTCCATAAAAACGACTACCGACTTCTCTGGCTTTTGGTACACCCCACCCCCCCAACCACTTCTTCCCCCACTTCCTTACCCCAGCTCTGTCTCACTTCCTTATCCCCTCCCATCTCCATTCACCCAGAAAAAAATCCATTCTCAGCTCTCCCTCATCATATCCAATTAACACCTCTTTTTGGTCTGGACTCCTCCCCTAGCCAGCACGGTCTATTCTGAGATATCTTGTTTTTTTTACTAATTCTTTGCTTATGCCTTAAAGGGCTCAGGCCTGAAACATCAGCAATATCTTTATTTCCTATGGACACTGCAAGACGGGCTGAACTCCTCCAGTATTTCTGTGTGTTTTTATTGCAATCACAGCTTCTGCAGACCTTCATGTTTCACTCTATGTTGTTCGACTTCAATGTTTGGAAAATCACAGAAAAAAAAATAACAATTACTGACCAGTTCAGACTGGGCGCCCTTTTTAGACCACAAGTATGTGAGTGCAACAGTCCCAGTGTTGCATCCCAGTACGATTTACACTGCAGGTTTCCTCCAAAAAGGGATCCTGCAGGATAAATCAGTGCAGGAATTGACTCAAAATTCCTGCATTCCTTTTTAGACTCCCCGTGTAGCAGCAAAGTTCCTTGATTGTGCCGTTACATGCCTGCAGTCTGAAAACCATATTTGTAAATTAACCCCTAACATAGGTTAATGGGAAGGAGAAAGCTATGGTCGAAAGTATGGGAACACAAGTCAATGAGGAGCCACAAGACTGATGAGATTGGTTCCTTTGTAACCAGCACAGTTATATCCACATGCATATATACTTGTATAGTTACAAGTATCATATTTAATTCAGAAATTGATAAAAAATTCTGGCAGATTGCAGACCAAAATTATCAAGCCCACACTTCCAAAAACAAATGCATCTTTTAAAAAATCTCTTAAAATTACCAATATAAAACTGGTCACAAAGGATTTGCATCATAAAGTCTGGCATCTTACCTAAAAATCAACTGAATTATTTAACAAAAAAAACTAACAGTTCAAGCTTTTGTTATACTATAGTTCATGCTTTAGGGATACAACAATATTCTACATTCTTTGGATAACAACTCACACATAGAATTATTAGCTCAATTTCACTTACACTTTATCCAAATTCACTGAAAAATTGTAGAAGCCAAGAATTTCAAGGGCTTGGATTCAGCATTTTGTCGCCATTATATCAAAGAGAAAAAAAGCAAATGGAAATGTATTAATTCGGATTACACTATCCTTTTTCTCTTAATACACAAAGGTACTGCAGGTCACGTAATAACTGCAGAAAGTGATAGTCGATGCTTCGTGCCTGAGCCATTCAACAGGAATGCCAAAAATTCAGCAAATCCAAAGTGCACAGATGATAGGTAAATGCTGGCAGGAGGGGGAATAAGGAAAGGAGCTGGGGAGATGAAAATGTTTTGGAGAGGAGGCAGAGGACTGAGAATAATGTTCTCAGATTGGAGGAAGGTAAGCGGTGGGTAGCTAGGGGAAGGAAATAGGAGACAGTCTTAGGGAATGAAAAGGAAAATCAGAAGGATGAGGGAATGAGGGGGGAGAAAAAGAGATTACTGGAAATTGGAGAAGCCAATATTGATGTGGCAGAGACAGGAACAAAGAGAAAGCAATAGGATCCTTACAGGAGATAGTTACCTCGACTACACCACTTCCCACATCCTAAATTTATAAATGATGCTTGTGGATTACCTGCCAAAATGGAGACCAATTACAAAAGAGAATAGAGTCAATAGAGATAAACCAAGTTAATTTGAGGCATGGTAGAAGTTGACAGCAAAGTTAAAGTTGACAACGTCATCAATGGTGCAAAAAGCAGAACCAATGCAGCAGAAGAAGAGTTTAGGAGCATTTCCAGGGAATATTTGCAACATTTTTCTCAATTGTTATTGTCTTAACCAGGTTCTTAGACTAGCAGAGTCAGATAGACTACAAACACTAAAATGAGGCCAAGATTCCTACTTCCACTAAAGCTTTCAGTTTATCCAAGGATGTAATGCATCAGATGATAAAACTCAAGATGAAATGAGGGAAGGAGTGGCAAAATGAGAATATGATAGAGCAAAAATAAAGTCAATTCAAATTTGTTTTTGGGAAGGGCTGAGATCAGTTATATCCCACCAATGATCTTGAGCTTCTTCACCAAAAGACGAGTCAGTTCAGGTTGACAGCAAATTGTCAAGTCCCATCACACTGACACACGTCAGAGTTGTGCTCAGCCCATAAGCGTTCACACCACGATACTGCTTGATTCAGTTCAAACAGAATGATCAAGTTTGTGGATGATATAACAGCAGTTGGGCCTCATTAGTAACAACTAGTCAACTTACAGAAGAGGTTGGAGGCTCATTATATGGTGCAAGAAAAACAACCAGTCTCAATGTGGACAAGGCAAAGGAGATAATTGTGGACTTTGGGAGGATGAAGGTCAACCACTCTCCACTACGCATCAATGGCTTTGTGGTGGAGAGAATTAGAGCGCACCAAGTTCCTTGGTGTCAATATAACAGACCCACAATCTCAGTGGTCGGGAAAACACAGCACCATATACACTTCCTAACGAAGCTGAGGAGGATAAGGCCATCAGACCCCATCTTGACAACATTTTACAGAAGTACAATTGAGTGCCCTGTCTGACTGCATCGTGTGGTACAGTAGCTGCAAAGCATCAGACCAGAAGTCAGAACCAAAGCATCAGACCAGAAGTCAGAACCAAAGCATCAGACCAGAAGTCAGAACCAAAGCATCAGACCAGAAGTCAGAACCAAAGCAACAGACCAGAAGTCAGAACCAAAGCATCAGACCAGAAGTCAGAATCATTAAACTGCTGAGAAGATCAATGGGGGTCTCCCTTTCCTCTATTTAGGATAAGTCCTGAAATAGGGCCCAAAGTATTATTGAGGAAGTCTACCATCCTTCTTTATGATACACATTGATCATTGTGTGTATTCAAGTTTCAGTTTATTATATCTGATTGCACAAGTACAACCCAACAAAACAGCCTTCTCTAGTCCTTTATAAAATATGCAGACATACAACCAGACAAACAATACATGCATAGGACAAATATCCACATTTAAAAATAAATATTTGTTCAGAAATTGTGTGCATGTGCCCATTGCGGTCTGGAGAATCACTTTCATGTGGTTACACACGTACAGTCAGATAATGAACTTCAACTCAGACCAAATGAGATTTTTCCAAAAGTGGTGCAAAAAAAGGTCACTCATCTATGCTAGAAACATGGTTCCCTAGCCAATTCCACCACTCTTCCTAGCAACCATCAGAACCAGCAAGAAAACAAAAGCATCGATGGGTCATGTGATTCATTCAAGAACTGATGAGTTGGATTTTGGCCTCTGCTTTTCATTTATTCCTTTTGATCTAGTCAATTCCCTTAAGGGCCCAAAACTTCAACATCACCCTTTAACAAAGTCACTAATTCATCCTTCAAACTCCACTTGGATAGATAGTTCTAATACAATGGCAAAAATAAATAAATCTCGTCATCTTTCTTAGATGGTAATTCTGACAATTCTCCCTAATTCTAGATCAGCCATTTACAATGCAGGCCACAGTATATTTAAGTAAAAACCTCATTTTCTTTTCACCTCATGCAGCTTAATTTTTTTTTAATAAATGTTTTTTTGCAGTTGGTAGAAGTATGGAAGAAACCATAGAAGGAGACCCAAACATTTTGTGCGAAGTCCTAAGTGGGCAATAGCCAGAAAAACTGTTCTAAATTACCACGTTAGCTAGCACAACGAAGTGCCAAATGTCAGATGCATTATCCATGGAGGGGGAGGAGAAAGAGAGAGAAGTGGGGAGAAGGTAAACATAAGGGAGCATCAAATTAAGGACTTGTCCTTCAACTAGACACAAAGGCCTACTAATATTGCTGCCACAATTTCTCAGCCAACAGCCTGGAAGACAAGGTAAATCAAATATCAATCAAAATCTGTAGCTGCATTCATGCCACAAGCAGTCTCTCATCTTTCTGCTTCAGTACTTTGCAGCCTTCCACACCAAACAGACTTAACACTTGTGAATCTGCAGATATAGAGTCAATCAGTATATTTCAGATTTATTGTCAAGAGTACATTATCTAAGTTGATGGAAGGAGAAGGAAAGAAAAGAATGGACTCAGTAGAATTTCTGGTGTAATTTTGTTGAATGACAACATTGTCTGACTGGATTAATGCAACCTAGATTGTATACCTAAAATGGATGAGAGGGGGGGTGGGGGGGTGGTTTGGGAGGAAAGGGGGGGGGGGAGAAAAAGTCACTGTATATGTGTGAAAAAGAAATTGTGTATATCATGGCTAATGTGATTTATGGTGTGAAAAATAAAAAAAATTAAAAAAAAAAAAAAAAAAAACAAAAAAAAAAAAGAGTACATACCTGACACAGACAACTCAGATTATTTGTTTTCATGTGTACATTGTCTAGTTTCTTTTTGCACTACCAATAAGAGGTGAGTCTGCCCTACCAGCAGGAAAAAGAAACTGAGATGCCTTGAATAGAAAAAAATATATTCCACTGATAAATAAGTTGAGTTTGGAATCCCTGAATTTAGTCAAAGTCAAAAGCCACACACTTGTCTCACCCACTTCCAAAATTGTTGGCAAAGTCACTAATCACTGAAAAGGAGCATTTTAAAACCAGTCAGACAGCTTTTGCTGATCTACTAAATGCTTCCAGCATATTTTCTGCTTTTATTTCAGATTTATTGATTTTCAACCCTGAAACTAAATTTGTTTTCGCGTTCCCAAACACTAGATGCCCGCAGAATGTGCAATTAAAAAGGCACAACCAAAACTGGTCCACTATATTACAAGCAGTAATGAGGGGCTGAGGGTCAAAAAGATTGCAGCAGTTTTAGATTTGATCCAGACCTTTAGCAATGTTTTGGTCAGTTGTTCACTTGCACTGTGGGGTTTCCCTCACTTTTAAACTGCAGCACCTGGGTTGCCCTCCTGGGACCCAGGTGCATTAACTGGGGCAAAGGTGCTGGAAGCACCTTTTAAATTGCAGGGGGATCTACCCATTAAATTGCCAGTCCAGCGCTTTAATGGGGATCCCGTTCCCGCAATATGCGTCATCTACTCACCAGTACTGCCGGATCTTCAAATGCTGACGGCTAGGTGACGCACGCAAGCTCTGACACCTCCAGAATAAGCGGGTTGACCATTTTCATTTTCAAATCGCCTGTGGACACGAGCTAGGTAAGTTTAACTGGGTTCCCTGACTATCTCTGAGCTAGGTCAGGGACCCCTTTGGGTGCTGACAGGGTTGGCCAGGTCTGATCCTTTCTAAATGTCATTATGGAACTGGGGTGCTAACCGGGCATATTGAAAGGGCCTCCTGGGTGACCTGTTTCACCCTCCCACAAGCTAGAATCAGACTGGTGATAGAAGTGGGAGAGTGGGCCAGGGAGTAGCAGGAGAGATGGGAATGCGGACTAATATGGATTAGGGTAGGATTGATGTAAATAGTAACTTTATGGTTGGCATGCACTGTGACCAAAGGGCCTATTTTAGCATTGTCTCTGTTTTTTTCACCTCTCTCCCCACCCCCAATTTTAGATGTGCCCTTCAATGAAGAGTTCTTAGGATATGGTCAATAACATTTTATAGAGTATTTACCCATTTTTAATGATAGTTTTAGTTGACCAATTTAAAACCTGCATAACAACAGTACTAAACAAAGACTAAGAGAGGAGGAGAGAGAAGTTAAGAGAAAAAACAACTTTAAAAATACAGTCAACTCCAATTATCCAAAATGTTAAGGACCAGGCCTTTTTTTCCATGGAGAAAGGGTCATTTTTAAAAACAGCCTAGTAACAACAGCAAATCATTTGTACCAATGTTTAAATAACAAAGTTTAAGCATTAAAATGCTTAATTCTCACCAAAAAAAAATGCTGACCACTGAGACGAACTCAACATGGCCACTAAGACCACCCAATCGCCATAGCCGATCCCAAACACGAACCCACCACTGCTGCTGATCTCCGGGGAGGCTTCCCGGGTCAGTGGAACACTCAATGGCGAATCGGCAGACTCCTGTCTCCCCATTCACCGTAGCTCCCAACACCAGAGTCCCGAATTTGAATCGTCCCCAGGCCTGATCACACATGCACACTGGGGAAGTAGGCCAAGGGGAGGATTCAGAGTCTGCGTCCAGTGTGCCGAGGAGGGAGGTCCCTGATCGTGCCCGGGAGGCCACTTCCTTGATGAAGCCAGAACAAGGAATCCTTCCGACCACTTAGGGCTGGAAGTCAGAAGCACGCAGTTAAAGGGGGAGATTAAAGAAAAGTCAATAGGGGAAGATAAAAGAAATGGAAAGAGGGGAGGGAGTTACCGGAAATGAATACAAATGTCTTTCTAATTTCATGTTCAGTGAATTTTTTTCCTCAAATTGTTAGGTCAGTTTGGATCCGAAAAAAATTTCAGATAAATGAGGATTTCCGATTTATTTCGGATATCTTCATTTATCCAAATTTTTTTTTAAATTGCATGAGGATTTCAGACATTCTGAGTTGTACTGTGTTAGCAATTTTGATTCTGACAAAGCATGATCAATAAGCATATGGAAAACGCACATTTAATACAGTGATTGAAAGATTTAAGAGAAATTGCAATAGGTTGAGATGAGTCAGCCCTACGTAAATTTATTCACCAATGTGTATACCAATATCTAATTTTATTCACACTCCAATTATTTCAAAAACAGAGCAAACATTTGAAAAGTTAATGTGAGCTAATGCCAAATGAATTTTACAATCCAAATAGCATGCAACCTTGCATACTGCAAACTCAGTCTGAAATGCACAAGCAAGGCAAGGTAAAAAAAAACTCATTATTTGGAATGTGACAGGAAGCAATAGTGACTACATAAAAATTCAGAAGGAGGTGAAAGAATAAATTGAAATTTCAGTTAGGATGGCAGGTGAATCCATAACTCAAGACGGCCTTCAAATATCTATTGTATAGACAGCGCCATGTGCCGTAAACCCAAACTACAATTTAATCTTTAAAGCTTTCTCAAAGTTCCAATAGTATTTCTCAGTACCCAAAATAAATGAAATGCAACTGAAATTGGGGAACTGGTCAAGAAACACAAAGCTCAAAAGACAATCTGAACTGCAGTACAAGCTGGAACTGGCAGCTGAAAAAAATGATTCCACTTTGTACTCAAATGGATGAAAAGCCTCCAGCTCATTGCCAAAGTATAGAAAATACTGAAAAATGCAGAACAATGCCCCATGAAGTGTGTGTGTGTTAATATGGCTGTAAAAAAAGATATCAAATCAAGTAGTGAGACACAAAGAAATAACAGGAAATACATGTAAAACAACAAATACCACTCAAGTCTACAGAAATTTTTTTTACCAACACTATTTGGAGATTCTCTGAACAGCCCAAAGCTGCGGAACAGACACAGACAAAAAGCAGCATCAATTTTTGCAGCCAATATAAATGCAGGTTGAACTAGTGTTGGACACAAAGATGTAAATCAGTTTATAGTATTGGTTATAATTTTCCAGTTCGTGATGATTTGGCCCATTCACAATACAAGTTGCTCACTTTCAGCTCAAAACATCAAGTGTCCTACAGGGGCGGCAATCAAGCACCTCGTCGAGAGGAACAATTGGAATGTGCAAAATGCAACATACACTCTGCAAAACCACAAAGTGTCCTTACTGAGAAAAATCAGGTTTCATGTTGGCCAAAACTCCTGTTCTTTCAAATCACGCCAGGAGACCTCTTGCATTCGAGCAGAAAGGCCCTCATTCAAATACAGATCGTATAACATGGAGGAAAAGAAACCACCCACAGGCACCGAAACAATGATTAGCCAAAGTTCCCTGAGGTTTCACTCACTCAGACACGGCTATAAAGTCAGCACTACACTCATCCCGACTCTGAAACACGAGAGAGAGGGGGGGAGAGAGGGGGGGAGAGAGGGGGGGAGAGAGGGGGGGAGAGAGGGGGGGAGAGAGGGGGGGAGAGAGGGGGGGAGAGAGGGGGGGAGAGAGGGGGGGAGAGAGGGGGGGAGAGAGGGGGGGAGAGAGGGGGGGAGAGAGGGGGGGAGAGAGGGGGGGGGAGAGAGGGGGGGAGAGAGGGGGGGAGAGAGGGGGGGAGAGAGGGGGGGAGAGAGGGGGGGAGAGAGGGGGGGGAGAGAGGGGGGGAGAGAGGGGGGGAGAGAGGGGGGGAGAGAGGGGGGGAGAGAGGGGGGGAGAGAGGGGGGGAGAGAGGGGGGGAGAGAGGGGGGGAGAGAGGGGGGGAGAGAGGGGGGGAGAGAGGGGGGGAGAGAGGGGGGGAGAGAGGGGGGGAGAGAGGGGGGGAGAGAGGGGGGGAGAGAGGGGGGGAGAGAGGGGGGGAGAGAGGGGGGGAGAGAGGGGGGGAGAGAGGGGGGGAGAGAGGGGGGAGAGAGGGGGGGAGAGAGGGGGGGAGAGAGGGGGGGAGAGAGGGGGGGAGAGAGGGGGGGAGAGAGGGGGGGAGAGAGGGGGGGAGAGAGGGGGGGAGAGAGGGGGGGAGAGAGGGGGGGAGAGAGGGGGGGAGAGAGGGGGGGAGAGAGGGGGGGAGAGAGGGGGGGAGAGAGGGGGGGAGAGAGGGGGGGAGAGAGGGGGGGAGAGGGGGGGAGAGAGGGGGGGAGAGAGGGGGGGAGAGAGGGGGGGAGAGAGGGGGGGAGAGGGGGGAGAGAGGGGGGGAGAGAGGGGGGGAGAGAGGGGGGAGAGAGGGGGGAGAGAGGGGGGGAGAGAGGGGGGGAGAGAGGGGGGGAGAGAGGGGGGGAGAGAGGGGGGGAGAGAGGGGGGGGAGAGAGGGGGGGAGAGAGGGGGGGAGAGAGGGGGGGAGAGAGGGGGGGAGAGAGGGGGGGAGAGAGGGGGGAGAGAGGGGGAGAGAGAGGGGGAGAGAGAGGGGGAGAGAGAGGGGGAGAGGGGGAGAGAGAGGGGGAGAGAGAGGGGGAGAGAGAGGGGGAGAGAGAGGGGGAGAGAGAGGGAGAGAGAGAGGGAGAGAGAGAGGGAGAGAGAGAGACTCTTAATATCAGTCAATAAGCCGAGAGAGAGAGAGAGAGAGAGAGAACCTCTTGATATCAGTGAATGAGAGAGAGAGAGAGAGAGAGAGAGAATTCACTTTAATAAAAAGTCTCCTCACTTGGATTTCGGGTCACCAATCCAGTAATCAAACCACTCCGGGCGCTCCGTAAAAAAAAACCCAACAATTCAGTCATCATTTCAAAAAAATCATTGCTGCTGGATAATCTTTAACCATCAGCGATGAAAAGTCGTCCACCGACAAGAACTGTCAGACAACTCGATACAATTATCACAGAACTGATCCTCGCCGATTATTTTTAATTATTTGATGCTCTGCTGTAAACAGTGATTTTAGGAAATCAATTCAGCGCCGTCCTCGTTGGAAGGTTTTGCATTGTCTAGCGCTGCCTAGTGTTGGCTCTCGAGTTGCATGTGCAACTTTCCGATGTGGGCTTCAAGGGTGGGCGAGACAAAAATCCGAGGCCTTCAATAAGAAGGCATTTTTAAAGGGAAAGGGTTGCGGGAGTGGGCTGGAAACGAAACGATGAATTCCGATACAATTGCAGCGAGCAGCACCAGCTTGGTGCAACAGAGGCTCAAGTTCCTCGAGAAAGATTCCCGACCACGGGCGAAAATAAGTCTTCGCAAACTCCGTCGAGGACTTGCAAATCGCCCCAAAAGAAAGTGACCGCCCTCCCCCAACGTTCTCGGAGGCAGCAGAACCCCGGGTGGAAACCCCACCAAAGCTTCTGGATTTGCACGATCTGGGGAGGCAGGAAAATAAATCTTTAATGCCGCCTCTTGTACAATGTAGGCCTGTAAGTTCACACTGTAGGAAACTAAACAAAGACAACCCCTACAGGGAAACATTGCCAAAATCTTCCAACTTTTCAGCAAGTTGTTTTGCTTCAATCCAAGAAGAGGTGCGGAATGAAAACGTTTTATTGACAATAAACTCCCCCCA
>NC_091476.1:146029723-146137223 GCF_036971445.1 Narcine bancroftii
CTGTTGATTTCATAGCTGCTTTCAGATGCAACGGGGGATTCTTGGAGCAGGGTATCAAACCTACAGGAGAAGGGATAGGTAGGTAAACCTCCTGGCCGGGTTCTCCACTTTCAAGTGGCCACCCGACAGCCGCATAGGACAATAGGGCTGCTTTCCAGTCGGGTCTTGCGGCCACCTGGAAACATGTCGCTATTGTCAGCTTTTGCATTATATTGGTCTGGTTATCTTCTTCACAACTTTGGGAGCAAGGAGGACTTCACACACCTCATCTGGAAAGAGCCATCTGCAGTAATGCAGCACTCCCTTGGTCCTGCAAATGAAATGCGAGCCTGGTTTCCATTAGCCTTCAGGTGGCTGCACCCGGATTCTGACTCAGAGGCCGGAGGGCCACCAGTGTTGGGCTGCAGAGCCCCGGGGAATTGATCGCACTCAAAGAAACGACGACCTCATTGCAACGCCAGTAAGATTTTTTTTCTCTAAAAGAAAGTGCATCGGGTTCAAGCCAGCTGCAGAGTGAAGTTGTGTTCAATTGATGTAGTGAATAAAAGCCTCGCTGCTAAAAACAAAAGAGCGTTTGCAAAAGAGCTGCAGAGACTTACTGTTGGCTTGTGGAGGCCGGCGGGCAGCAATGGCAGGCCAGGGACCCTTTGCTTTGTCAGCCTCTTCATTCTGTCGCCGGTGGAGCGAGGCCGGGAATCGAACCCGCGCCCACCCAGATAGGCAGGCAGCCGGCTTCAGTCAGGTGTGCTCGCTGGTCCCGGCGGGGCGGGCGGGGCGGGGGCGGTTGCCGTGCGACTGAGAACAACAGCAAACGTCATTCCGAACACCCAGTTGTTAGGGGATGGGTTTACCTCCTGGCTTCCAAAGGTTCCACCTTGTGTGGCTTCCCTTGCAGGGAATGCCGGCGGGTTAATGGAGCTGCAAAGTCAATCGTTAACCAGGTCAAGAGTGAGGTGAACCAAAAGTGGCTGCGACCTGTCTGAACTGTGGTTCAAGCGCAGATACTGCTGGAGGAACTCGTCAGGTCTCTCAGGGTCCATCTGGTTAACTTTCTGAGCCCTTCCTCTAGGAATGTCCAGGGTCAAGGTCTACCTTGAAGAAGGGAACGTCTGTTAAATATCTTTTCCTCCTGCGAGACCTGCTGAGTTCCTCCAAAATTTCTGTGCTTTCACTGTGTCTGCAGACTTTGGTGTCTCACTCAAATGTTTCTAAGACCTGGTTGAGACGTGGTTCAGGAGTAAAACACCACAAGTCTACAGAATGAAGTAAAAGCAGGATGCTGGGGAAACTCAGCAGGTCATACAGTGTACTTTATGGAGCAAAGATAAAGATACATAAACAATGCGTTTCCCAGTGAAGCAGATCTAAAGTGAGGAGAAGTTGCAACTACATTCGCTCATGTCTCCACTGAAGTGAATGGACAGCAGTGGGGGCTGGAAAGCTGGTGGGGGTGTTGGAGTTGGGGGGAATCAGAAAATAATAAAAATTCAAGTTATCAGCTTAATGACCTCGATTTTGCTTTAATCCTGATGGCAAAACTGCTGGTGTTTCCTTTGTGAAACTGAATGGCTGGTATCTTGGTACATGAATAGTTTAATGCCAAAAAGTTTGCCTGGGCAGCACAGTTGGCACCGCGGTTAGCGCAACACCTTTACAGAGCCAGCGATTGGGACTGGATCAGGGTTTGAATCCCTCACTATCTGTTAGGAGTTTATACGTTCTTCCCATGTCTGCGTGGGTTTTCTCCAGCGGCTCTGGTTTCCTCCCACCCTTCAAAACGTACCAGGGGTGTGGGTTAATGGGGTGTCAATTGGGCAGCACAGACTCAAGGGTCGAAATGGCCTGTTACTGAGCTGAATTTTTTTAAAAATTAAAATGTATTTATTTTTTTCAACCAAAGTACATGACCGTATTCTTTCCGACATTATATTTCTGTACTACCAATCAACCACAATCGGACAGAGAATCGTGATTAAAAGGCTTTTATCACCTTAAAGTGTCAGCACAGCTTGTATGTTGCTGGCCCGGTTCCAAGGCAGGTACTGAGGGAGGGGTTTGGGTGTAACACACTTTGTGGGGATATCTGGGAGGTAGGAGTCACAGGTTCTGGGGCGGGCCAGCCTATAAAGTACATACATACATATATATACATAGTGGTAGTACCACAATTTCATTTACTACTTTTCTGCCCATTCTCCTGATCTAAGTCCTTCTGTAGTCTCTCTGTTTCTTCTACACTACCTGCTCCTCTACCTACCTCCATATCATCTGCAATCTTGGCCACAAAGCCATCCATTCATCGGAGTGGATCGAATCACAGTGGTAAGGCTTTGGCTCAACAGGCGAGAGCAGGTAGGAGGTGAGGGACAGTAGGAGTTGAAGTAAGAAAGGGCCACCCTATTCGAGGAACAAAAAGGATTCAGCAGTTTGGCACAGGTAAGGGCAGTTTTTAGATATCATATATTTTGTTCATCTATTCATAAACAGTAGGAATAGAAACTAAGGCAGGGGAATGCTCCTCTTGCATGTGGGTCGTCGGGGAAGCCAGTAGTACTGCTGATGACTTCATCTGCAAGAAGTGCATTCAGCTGCAGTTCCTGACAATCCGAGTGAAGGAAATGGAGCTGGAGTTGGATAAACTCCAGATCATTCAAGAGACACAAGGGTGATAGACAGGAGTTACAGGGACAGTATCACACCTAGGAAGAAGGAGGAGGGTAGATGGATGACAGTCAAGAGAGAGAAAGGGAACAGATGGGCAATGCAGGCCATCCTTGAAGCCATTCCCCTTAATAACTATACAATTTGGATTCTGTTGGGGGAGGGGGGGGGCAAGGACCTACCAGGGACAAATGGCTAAGAAGAGAAATGAGGAGAAGAGGTGAGCTGTAGTGATAGGGGATTCCATAGTTAGGGCGTCAAATGAGAGGTTCTTATGGAAGAGATCTAGTGTCCTGGATGGTACGTTGCCTCCCTGGTGTCAAGGTCTGAGATATCTCAGGAGGGAGGGTGAGCAGCCAGATGTCGTGATTGATAAAGGGACTAATGACATGGATAGGAAAGGTTAGGAGGCCCTGCAAGGAGCATTCAGGGAGTTAGGCACTAGGTTAAAGGACAGGACCTCCAGGGTTGATCTCAGGATTGCGACCCATGCCACATGCTGGTGAGGATAGGAATAGAAGGATAATCCAGGTTAACACATGGTTAAAAACATGGTGCAGTGGGGAAGGCTTCAGGTTCCTGGAATACTGGGCTCCCTTCAAGCAAAGTGGGACCTGTTCTGACAGGAAAATTTGCATCTGAACTGGAGGGGGACGAATATCCTTGTGGGAAAGTTTGCTAGTGCTGCTCTGGTGGGTTTAAACTAGATTTACAGGAGGATGGGAACCAGAGTGCCAGAGCAGATAGAAGAGTGGAGGAGGGAAAATTACATGTAACATTAGAAGTCAACGGGTTGTAAGTGGTGGAAATTTTCTAAAGTGCTTCTATTTCATTACAAGGAATATTGTAGACAAGGCAGACAAACTTAGAGCATGGACTGGCACATGGAATTATGACATTGTGGTCATTAGTGAAACTTGGTTGCAGGAGGGGCAGGACGCAGCTCAATGTTCCAGCCTTTATTGCTTTAGACACGATAGAATGGTAGGCGGGGAGGGAGGGAGGTGGTGGGGATGGAGTGGATGAAAAGGGGAGGTGTGGCATTGCTGGCCAGGGAAAATATCACAGCTCTGCTCAGGCTGAACAGACCAGAGGGCTCATCTATTGAGGCTATATGAATGGAGCTGAGGAACAAGAAAGGTATGCCCACACTCATGGAGTTGCCCAATTGTCAATGAGAATTGGAGGAGCAAATCTGTAGAGAGATGGCAGACAGCTGCAGGAAACCTAAGATTGTGATAGTTGGGTATTTTAATTTTCCACATCTTGACTGGGATTCCCAAACTGTAAAAGGGCTGGATGGCTTGGAGTTTGTCAAATGTGTTCAGGAATGTTTTCTAAATCAATATATAGAGGTATCAACTAGAGAGAATGCAATTCTGGATCTCCTTTTATGGAACGAGATAGGGGAGGTGACAGAAGTATGTGTTGGGGAACATTTTGAGTCCAGTGGTCATAATGCCATTAGTTTCAAGTTAATTATGGAGAAGGATATGTCTGGGCTTCAGGTTAAGGTTCTAAATTGGATAAAAGGCCAATTTTGAGGAAATGAGAAAAGATCTAAAAGGCTTGGATTGGAATAAGTTGTTTTCAAGTAAGGATGTGCAAGTTAAGTGATGGACCTTCAAAGGTGAAATTTTAAGAGTACAGAGTTTGTATCTTCCTGTCAGGATTAAAGGCAAGGTTAGCAGGCACAAGGAATGTTGGTTCTTGAGGGATATTGGGGATCTGGTTCCCAAGAAGAGAGAGGTGTATAGCAGGTATAGGCTACATGGAGCAAATGAAGTACTTGAGGAGTATAAAAAATGCACGAAAAACCTCAAGAAATAAATCAGGAAGGCTAAAAAAAAGTCATGAGGTTGCTTTGGCAGAAAATGTGAAATAAAATCTTAAGGGTTTCCTAGGTGTGATACTGTTCCTGTAACTCCTGTCTATCACCCTTGTGTCTCTTGAATGATCTGGAGTTACCATATATAACCATATAACCACTTATAGCACAGTACAGGCCAGTTCGGCCCTACTAGTCCATGCCGTAGCGAATCCCCACCCTCCTAGTCCCACTGACCAGCACCCGGTCCATACCCCTCTAGTCCCCTCCTATCCATGTAACAATCCAGTCTTTCCTTAAATGTAACCAATGATCCCGCCTCGACCACGTCTGCCAGAAGCTCATTCCACATCCCCACCACCCTCTGCGTAAAGAAATTTCCCCTCATGTTCCCCTTATAATTTTCCCCCTTCAATCTTAAACCATGTCCTCTAGTTTGAATCTCCCCCTTTCTTAATTGAAAAAGCCTATCCACATTTACTCTGTCTGTCCCTTTTAAAATCTTAAACACCTCTATCAAGTCCCCTCTCAATCTTCTACGCTCCAGAGAAAAAAGCCCCAGTCTGCACAACCTTTCCCTGTAACTCAAACCCTGAAATCCTGTCAACATTCTCGTGAACCTTCTCTGCACTCTCTCTATTTTGTTTATATCTTTCCTATAATTTGGTGACCAAAACTGTACACAGTACTCCAAATTTAGCCTCACCAATGCCTTGTACAATTTCATCATAACCTCCCTACTCTTGAATTCAATACTCCGATTTATGAAGGCCAACATTCCAAATGCCTTCTTCACCACACCATCTACCTGAGTATTAGCCTTGAGGGTACTATTTACCATAACTCCTAAATCCCTTTGTTGCTCTGCACTCTTCAATTGTCTACCATTCAATGTATATGACCTATTTAAATTTGGCTTTCCAAAATGCAGCACCTCACATTTATCTGTATTAAATTCCATCAGCCATTTCTCAGCCCACACCTCCAGCCTTCCTAAATCACCTTTTAATCTACGGTAATCTACCTCACTGTCCACAACACCACCAATCTTTGTGTCATCCGCAAACTTGATTATCCAATTCTCTACCCCGACATCCAGATCGTTAATATATATAACAAATAATAGTGGACCCAGGACTGAACCCTGAGGAACTCCACTAGTCACCGGCCTCCAATTGGACAAACAATTTTCTACCACTACTCTCTGACACCTTCCATCCAACCACTGCTGAATCCATTTCACTACCTCCTTATTTATACCTAATGCCTCCACCTTTTTTCCTAACCTCCTGTGGGGAACTTTGTCAAAAGCTTTACTAAAGTTCAAATAGACAACATCCACAGCTTTCCCCTCATCAACCTTTTTTGTAACCCCCTCGAAGAACTCAATGAGGTTTGTCAAGCATGATCTACCCCTGACAAAACCATGCTGATTACTCCCTATCAATCCTTGTTCCTCCAAAAATTTGTAAATAGCATCCCTCAGAACACTTTCCATCAACTTGCCCACCACAGACGTCAGACTTACAGGCCTATAATTCCCAGGTTTGCATTTGGACCCTTTCTTAAACAGAGGAACCACATGCGCCACCCTCCAATCCTTTGGTACCACCCCCGTGGCCAGTGACATCCTAAATATCTCTGTTAATGGCCCCACTAACTGTCCACTAGCCTCCCTGAGTGTCCTAGGGAATATTTTGTCCGGTCTGGGAGATTTATCCACCTTTATCTTTTTTAACACAGCCATCACTACCTCCTCGGTTATCCTTGTATGCTTCATGACCTCCCCACTATTTTTCTTTACTTCAACTGGTTCAACATTTTAGTTAGGTGACCAAAATTGGTCCCTTTGAAGATCAGAGTGATCGGCTTTGTATGGAGCCAAAAAGAGATGGGGAAGATCTTAATTATTTTTTTAATCAGTATTCTCTCAGGAAACAGGCACAGAGTTGTGGGAAGTAAGGAAAACACGCAGTGAGGTCTTGGAACCTATACAGATTAAAGAAGAGGGAGTGCTTGTTCTAAAAGCAAATAAGGGTGGATAAATCCCTAGGACCTGACATGATATTCCCTCGGACCTTGAAGGAGGCTAGAGTAGAAATTGCAGGGGCTCTGACAGAAATATTTAAAATGTCCTTAGCCACGGGTGTGGTGCCAAAGATTGGAGGGTAGCTCACGTTGATCCGTTGTTTGTAAGAGCCTGATGTTAGTAGTCGGTAAATTTTTGGAAGGTTTTCTAAGAGATTGGATAAACAATTATTTGGATAGCCATGGACTGATTAGGGACAGTCAACATGGCTTTATGTGTGGTAGGTCATGTTTAACCAATCTTATAGAGTTTTTCAGGATGGTACCAGGAAAGTTAACGAAGGAAAGGCTGTGGATTTTGTCAACATGGATTTTAGTAAGGCCTTTGACAAGGTCCCCCATAGCAAGATAGTCAGGAAAGTTCAGGTGAAGCAGTGAACTGGATTTGACAATGGCTGGATGGGAGAAGCCAGAGAGTAGTGGTGGATGACTGCTTCTCAGACTGGAGGCCTATGACTATTGCTCTATTTCAGGGATTGTCATCTATATCAGTGATCTGGATGATAATGTGGTAAATTGGTTCGGCAAATTTGCAGGGGGCACTAATACTGCAGGCATTGAGGATAAAGAATAAGCTTTTCAAAGCTTGCAGAGGGATCTGGACCAGCTCGAAAAAAGTGGGCTGAAAAATACAGATGGAATTTGATGCAGACTAATGTGAGGTGTTGCATTTTGGAAGGACAAACCAAGAAAGGGCATACAGGGTAAATGGTAGGGCACTGAGGAGTGCAATAGAACAGAGGGATCTGGGAATACAGATAAATAATTCCCTGAAAGGGGCATCATGTGGATAGGGTTGTAAAGAGAGCTTTTGGCATATTGTCCTTCCTAAATCAAAGTATTGAATATAGGCACTGGCATGTTGTGTATCAGACATTTGTGAGGCCAAATTTGGAGTACTATGTGCAGTTTTGGTCACCTAACTACAGGAAAGTTATCAATAGGATAGAATGATTGCAAAGATTTACTAGGATGTTGCCTGGACTTCAAGAACTGAGTTACAGGGAAAGTTTAAACAGGTTCGGACTTCATTCTCTGGAATGTAGAAGAATGAAGGGGAGATTTGATACAGGTATTTAAAATTATGAGGGGGATAGACGGAGTAAATGTAGGTAGGCTTTTTCCCACTGGGGGTAGGAGAAATACAAATCAGAGGACATGGGTTAAGGGTGAAAGGGGAAAAGTTTCGTGGGAACTTGAGGGAGAACTTCTTCACATAGAGAGTGGTGGGAGTGTGGAATGAGCTGCCAACTGAGGTGCTTAATGTGGGCTCAATTTTAACATTTAGGAAGAATTTAGGCAGCTACGTGGATGGGAAAGGTATGGAGGGCAAAGGACTGGGTGCATTTAAGGGGGACTAGACATAAAAAAATGGTTCAGCACAGACTCGAAGGGCCAAAGGGGCCTGTTTCTGTGCTGTAGTGTTCTATGGTTCTATAGTTTATTCCATAACCTAAATCATTAATATATAACCTTAAAGGCAATGCAGTTAGCGCATTGCGGTTATAGCACCAGCAATCTGGGTTTGCATCTTGCACTGTCTGTAAGGTGTTTGTACATTCTCCCCTGTCTGTGTGGATTTCCTCTGGTTGCTCTGGTTTCCTCCTAGCCTTCAAAACGTACGGGGGAGGTTTGTAGGTTAATTCAGCGACACAGGCTTCTGGGCCAAAAGGGCCTGTTGCTGTTCTGTCTGTCTAAATTTAAACAAATTAAACATATAAAGAAGTGGCCCCAACACTGACCCCTGTGGAAGACCATTAGCAATTGGCAGCCCAGCAAAATATGATCCCTGTATTCCATACAATGTGACTCTAAGTCTGTTGGAAGAATAAGTGAAATACAGAAATCTGTAGATGCTGTAATTGCAGTAAAAACACACATAACTGCTGGAGGAACTCAGCCAGTCTCACAGCATCCAGAGGAGGCAAAGATATATTACTGACGTTTTGGGCCTGAGCCTTTCTTCATTGGAGAAGGTCAGCACTGTGACAAATGTTACCTTTAGTTTTTAACGTCAGACAGGTCTGTGCTTGTTCTGGTGGACGTAAAGATCTCATCACTCTGTATAAAGAAGAAAGATGCTTTACCCAGTGTTTCTGGATGATATTCATCCCTCAACTGACATTTCTGAAACAGGTTGCTAATGTTATTACATTGCGATTTGTGATGCATGCACAAATTCACTGCTGTGTTTCCAATATTACAACAGAGACAACACTTTAAAAGTAATTAAATGTCTTCCAACCATTCGCTGTGCCTTGTGGTCATTTGAGACTTTGTTTTCATGCACGTTCTTTCTGTAGCTCAACTAGGACCTCTGGGCATTACATCTGGTGAATGAGACTTCCTGCCATGTTAATGAATTGAGCATGTGGCTAAGTGACAATGAATTAATGACCTTGAATCTAACCCAGAGAGAGATCTCTTCATGGGGGCCATAGACAGAGACAGAGAAATGCAGTACTCAACCGTGCTGGAGAAACTCAGCAAGTCATGTAGTGTCCATAAGCAGTAAAAGGCCATCGGTGTTTCAGGCCTGAGCCCTTCCCTAGAATACAGTGTGTTATTCCTTAAATATATGTCTGGCCTCACTCTAGCAATGGATGAGGCTGAAGACAGACATATCTGTATGGGAATGCAAAGAAGAGTTGAAAATCTTGGCTACTGGGAGTTCTGGCTTAGACCTCCAGAGTGAGCATAGGTGTTTAACAAAGCGGGCACATTGTCGACATATAGTCGCACCAATGTAGAGAAGGCCACACTGAGGACACCAAGTGAAGTCGGTTCAAAATTCAGGTTTATTATCAGCGTACATACATGTTATCTCATATAATCCTGAGATTCGTTTTTCCTGTGGGCCAAGCAGAATTTCTACTGTATGCACAAAAAGAATCAAAAGAAAGAAATGTAAACAAAGAAAGAAATATTAAACTGTGCAATACAGAAAATAAATGTTCAATAATAAATAAAATGTCAAGTAAGAGTCCTTAAATGACTCAATCCCCGATTGAGTTTGTTGTGGAGGAGTCTGATGGTGGAGGGGTAGCTGCTGTTCCTGAACCTGGTGGTGCGAATCTTGTGGCACTTATACCTTGTTCCTGATGGCAGCAGCGAGAACAGAGTGTGTGTTGGTTAGTGTGGATCCTTGATGATTCCTGCTGCTCTCCGACAGCAGCGTTCCCAGTAGGTGTACTTGATGCTGGGTAGGGTTTTGCCTGTGATGTCCTGGGCTATGTCCACTACCTTTCACAGGTCATTTTCCTCTGAGGTATTAGTGCCCCCACATTGTGCTCACCACACTTTGATTGTACGACACACTCATAAAGTTCCACCTCACCTGGAAGGTCTTTTGCAGCCTTGGATGGAAATTATTGCATTGCTTGGTAGGAACTCTGCACAAATTGGCTGTTGTATTTTCTGACATTCCATTTGTGACCTCACTTAAAAGCCTGCCTCATAAATTTTGGGACTTAAAATGTGACAGTGTGAGGAAAGGCAAGATTACCTTTCTTTCCACCTGTTTCTGTATAATAGCTGCAATGTCTGTGGTCCTTACCTCATTTAATGTGGACGCCACTCCATTCATTAGTTGACTCCCTCGTAAGTGGCCTGCCATTTAAGCAATAAAGTGCATATTTCAGAGCATTCCATTGAACTTGGTAAAATCAATTATTAAGCAGCTTCCTGTGCTTACTTCCAAAGCCAAAGAAATGATCAGTTAGTTCCTAATTATCTAATTGAATTAGCTAATGCTGCCATCAGAGAGCAGCAACAATCATCAAGGATCCACACCACTCCACATGCTCTGTTCTCACTGCTACCATCAGGAGAGAGGTATTGGTGCCACAAGACTCGCACTATCAAATTCAGGAACAGCTGCTAACCCTCCAACATCAGACTCAACTACAAATTCAATTTAACCCTCCAACATCAGACTCCTCAACTACAAACTCAATCAGGGCATTATTTAAGAACTTTTCCTTTTGCACTTTATTGATTTTTTTTCTGTCTCTATTACATTGTCAGTTTGTTTACATTTCTTGCATGTGTATGTTGAGTCCATATTTTTTGCCAATGTGGTCATTCTCCCTCACGTCTAGGAAAAAGAGAATCTCAGGGTTGTATGTGATATCATGTATGTACTCTGACAATAAAAGTGAAATCTGAAAGTAGATTTTGTAAATCACAACCTGTGTGTTCGGCCTAAAGGCCTAAAACTGGAAACCAACCAATAATTCAAACCACTTTGAATTGCTGCTAATTGATTTCTGTTTGAAGCCAGATTTAATTCACAAACTGGCAGATAAGAAACACATATATTGTACATTTTGGCTTTCTTTATTAATAATATGGATTCAAATATTAAATTAGAAGGATCTTCAGTGAGTTTCAAGGACAAACAATGCAAAAAGACTGAATCACCTTTTAAAGCTAAAAATGCGAGATATCTCTTCTTAGTTGTCAGTTCTGTAGCCAATGGCTGGTTATTCCCTTCTGCTCATCTCTGACTTTCACATGTTACAGGGCAGCACAGTGGTACATGTATTAGAACTGCTGACTCACTGCTCCAGTCATCTCGTTCAACCCTAACCTCCGGTGTTGTCTATGTGGTTCTGCATATTTAGGAACAGCAGGCCAAAGCTAGAGGGTCTGCTTCTCCTGTAACTTGAGATCAGATGTCATCTCAAATGCCACAGAACTCACCAATGGTACTGCCAGTCCTGATGTAAATGCTAAGCTTACACAAACTATTTTTGGTTAACGTACGTTATCTTATCTTATAATTTCTATTTCATCCTACAGCCTTTTTAGTCAGACATACAATATTTGAAAACAGTACAAAGGCCTTTCATAGTGATGACCTCTAAAAAGATTATGGGATATGCTTTGGAGTCCTCCTCTCCGTGGATTAGAGATTCCTCATGGTGCCCCACCATAGTGAGCTCTTCCTAATGAACCAGGTCTTGTATGTTCTCGCGTAAAGCTGAAGGAATAGCTATACCTCACATCTGAACCTGCTCTCCAACACATCTGTACTTCACTCTGGGAGTGCAGGAGGTGAGAACACCAGCAATGGTCCAATAACTTTAACAATGTGAAGGTTACCAGTGATCCATGGTAGAACACCACAAGCCTTGTATTCTGCTTATAAGATATTAATTAAAAGATTATAATTTTCCAACATACTAGTACAAAGTCAACTACAAAAAAAATTCAAAGATGCTCAAAATCTGGAGGGTTCTGGAGAAGAAGGCTACCAGCCGGCCGGACTGGTTCAAAGTGGCTGCCAGTGCAAAGTCAGATGCATCGCTTTCGACTTGGAACGGAATGGACTCATCGATGGCGTGCAGCGTTGCAGCAGCGATGTCCAATTTGATGCGGTCGAAGGCTGCTCTGGCTTCGGTTGACGGGGAAGGAGGTGGTCTTGATGAGTGGCCATGCCTTGTTGGCATAGTGTGGAACCCATTGGGCATAGTAAGAGAAAAAAACCCAGGCAGCGTCTGAGTGCCTTCTGGGTGTTGTGGGGGGCAAGTCCATGAGGGGACGCATGCGGTCAGGGTCCGGCATGACCACCCCATTCTCCACCACACAGCCCAGAATTGCGAGCCGAGTGGTCCGGAAGACACACTTGTCGAAATTGTAGGTCAAGTGCTGCCGAGTTGTAGTCTGAAAAAATTTCTCAATGTTGGCATCATGATCCTCTGAGTCATGGCCGCAGATGGTGACATTGTCAGATACGGAAAAGTAGCAGTCAGCCCTTTCTGGTCCACCATCCAGTCCATTTCCCGCTGGAAGACCGCGATGCCATTTGTGACCCCAAAGGGTACAGCCGCCCATTTGCTTCGAAGGGCGTGAAAGGTCGGTCTTCTCGGCGGATTGGGAGCTGATGATAGGCCAAACGTAAGTCAATGGTGGAAAATACACGGTATTGGGTGATATGATTCACCACAACCGTGATCCGTGGAAGGGGGTACGCATCCAGGAGCGTGAAGCGGTTGATAGTCTGGCTAGTCAACCACCATCCGCAGCTTCTCCCTGTTTTTAACAACCACTACCTGGGCCCTCCATGGACTCGAGCTAGGTTCGATAATGCCCTCATCCTGCAGTTTGCGCACCTCGTTTGTGATAAATTTCCTGTGTTCAGAACTATATTGCTGGCTTTTGGTGGCCATAGGCTTCCAGCCAGGCGTGAGATTTGCGAAAAATGCTGGCGAAGCAACTCGGAGAGTGGAGAGACTACAGATGAGGCCCAGGGGCGTGGGGGCGGGTGGCTCGGGCTGCCGTTGGCAGGAGGTTCCCGGAGTGGAGTGGTGACAGACAGAGAGCGGAGAATGTGTTAGTACAGATTCTATCACCAATGTGTATATGCACAGGTTGTAGTGTAGGAAGACTGTGATTAGCTGAGAGTGTAGCCACACTTACTGGCAGGTGTTAAAGGATTGCTCATAGCCAGACCAGGTCATTCTGGACTGGTCGACCTACTTGTGATATGCTCCAGTCTTTTAGTTAATAAAAGCCTTGGTTTGGATCAACAAGTCTTTGGTTCTTTCGACGCGCATTACAATTTTATTAACTAAAAATAAATTTTGAAGGGATGGAGTTTATGCTACGGGTGGAACGCCTCGACATTGACCCACAGTCAGCTAAAGCCTCAAATGACTTTAAGCACTGGGTGAGGTGCTTCGAAACATATTTACAGCTCTCTGATCCTGCCGTGATAGAGGACAGTCGTCGACTACTAATATTGATGACTATGGTGTCCCCGAGAGTCTACCAGAGTGTCCAGGACGTGACCACTTATGCCGCAGCCATGAAGGTGTTGAAAGGGCTCTACAAGCGGCCAGTGAACAGTGTCTATGCTCGGTACAAACTCGCTACAAGGAGGCAACAGCCCGGTGAGTTCTGTAAAGCTTGTATTCAGGCACTAAGGGCAACGGGCAGGGACTGTGCCTGCACAGACAGAACTGCTGCGGAGACCACAGTCGATCTCATTCAGGATGTCTATGTGTTCGGGGTTTGATCGAATGAGGTGAGGCAGCGCCTGCTAGAGCACGGGGGAGAAAACCTAGAGGACGTGATCCGGATCACAGAGGTAATGGAGGCTGCAGTCTTAAGTATGGACATGTACTCTCAAGGCTGGACCCCACACTCTGATGTAAGTAGGATGCCCTCCCTCTACCCAGTATACTCAAGGATAGTCAGCATGGCTTTGTGAAGGGAGGGCCATGATATTGATGAGTGTAGGGTGGTAGATGTGGTCTACATGGATTTTAGTAAGATATTTGACAAGGTCCCCCATGAGAGACTCAGTCAGAAAGTCTTGAGGCATGGGATCCATGGAACCTTGGTTGTGTGAATAAAAAAAAAAGGACTTGCAGGTGGAAAGAAGGGAGTAATAGTGGAAGGAAACTATTCTGCCAAGAGGTCAGTGACTAATGGAGTGCTGCAAGGATCTGTTCTGGGATTCCTGCTCTTTGTGGTTTTTATAAATGACCTGGATAAAGTGACAGAAGGATGGGTCAGTAAGTTTGCGGATGATATGAAGTTTGGAAGAATTGTGGCTAGCACTAAAGGTTGTTGAAGATTCCAAGAGGATTTAGACAGGATGCAGAGTTGGGCAGGTAAGTGGCAGATGGAGTTTAATATGGATGTGTGAGGTGATGCATTTTGGTAGGACAAACCAGAAGGTTGAGCACAGGGTTAATGGTCAGTTACTTAAGAGTGTGGATAAAGAGAGGGACTTTGGGGTTCAAATCCATACATCCCTCAAGGTCGCTACACAAGCTGATAGGATAGTTAGGAATACCAATGGGATTCACTTCATTAATAGGGGAATGAGTTTAGGAGCAGAGAGATCATGTTGCAACTTTACAAATCTCTGTTAATACCACACCTAGAATATTGTGTTCTTTTCTGGTCTCCACATTATAGGAAGGATGTGGAAGCTATGGAGAGGGTGCAGAAGAGATTTACCTGGACTGGAAAACAAGGGTTATGAGGCAAGGTTAGCAGAGCTGGGATTTTTCTCTTTAGAACATAGGAGAATGAGAGGAGACTTAAAAGAGGTCTACAAGATTATGAGAGGCATAGATAGGATGGGCAGGCAGTGCCTGCTTCCCAGGACAGGAATGGCAAACACCAGAGAACATATGTGCAAAGTGAAGCGAGAGAAGTTTATGGGAGAAATCAGGGGTACGTTTTTTACACAGAGAATTGTGGGTACCTGAAATCCCTTGCCAGGGATGGTGGTGGAGGCTGAAACATTAGGGGTATTTAAGAGGCTTTCAGACAGGCACATGAATGGTGGAGAAGTTGAGGGTTACGGGCTAGGGAGGGTTTAGTACTTTTTTTGGAATATATGGGGCAGCACAACATCAAGGGCCAAAGGGCCTGTACTGTGCTGTAGCATTCTATGTTCTATTCCTTTCAAAATAAATTTGACACCAGGCCACATCAGAGGAGTGTAGAGTGGGTAATCAAAAGCTTGGCCTGTGAGACAGATTCCTCAAATACGCCCTTGCTCATATTTCCAATTAACCTCATGGAAAACTATACAATTGCCAGCACTTTGCAACTCACTCTACAGTCTCAGAGCAACGTCACTTATGTTTCACACTATACATTATATTATTAAGATTTAGCTATCTTACTTGAACTGCACCATTCATTCACAACCCTCCCTGTAGAGTCTTTGCAAGACTGTATTTCCACTTTTATGACCAATAACTTCTACCTTTGAAAGGGATTTTAACAGTTACAAATTATTTGTGTTTTTTAGGTAACTAATTTACTGACACCAGCATTTGTTGCAACAGGAAACTTGGAAATGCACCAATTTATTCTTTGTAATAAAACTATGCTGTTTTTAACATTATCACGAACAAGACTAATGTTCCATAATTTCACAATTTCATAAACGTCTTAGTTCTTAATTTTCCTTGACGGGCTTCCTTAATCAAACTGTTGCATTATTCAACAACTCGCAGCTCTCCTCAATAAGTAAACCTCTGATGAATTACCATATCACATTAACAAATCTGTAGAAATGGTAAAGGATTGGCAAATTGGAAGCTCAGTGTAGATCAATGTGAGATTGTGTATTTTGATGGAAAGACAAAGGAGGTCACTTCTTATTTGGAAGATGGATCTAGTCCTCACAAAATAAGAGCAAGTGGAGAAAATGGAGAGAGGAAAGAAATCAAAAATGCCAGGACATAATTTAGAGATGTAGCATACGGTAACAGGCCCTTTTGGCCCAGGAGTCCATGCCGCCAAAATACACCCATGTGATCAATTAACCAACTAACTCCACATGACTTTGGAACATGGGAGGAAACCGGAGCATGCAGAGGAAGCCCACGCAGACATGGGAAGAACATATAAACTAACCTGATTCGAATGAGGGTCACTGGTGCTATAATATTGTACTAACTGCTACACTAACCATACCACGCTATAAGGAAAGAATGAACAGATTCATAAGGAAAGCAGTCAGATATTGTGGTCCATGTAGGGACCAATAACATGGATAGGAGTAGGGATGAAATCCTAAAGAGGAAGTATAGGGAGTTAGGTAAGACGTTAAAAAGCAAGACCTCAAGGGTGGTAATCTCAGGATTGCTGCCTTTGCTACTCACCAGAGAGGGTAGTAATAGGATGTTGTGGGACAGGAGACAGGGGTTCATATTTGTGGATCATTTGGATCTCTTCTGGGGAAGGTCTGACCTGTACAAAAAGGATGGGCTGCACCTGATCTGGAAAGGGACCAATATCATGGTGGGCAAGTTTGCTAGAGCTGTTGGGGAGGGTTTAAAAAGTTTGATGGGAGGGGGGGTGGTGGGAACCTATATGTGTTACTCAACACCAATGTACAATGTTTAAAATCTTTTAACTTTGATTAACTTCAAGCTTTAAACATTGCTTCGGTGGTTCACATACTTTGCAATAATTTCTTTAGGTATGAGCAGAATGGAGGAGGTACTATTTGTTCTGACATCCTTCTCTCCCCCCTTTCATCAGACCAAAGATACAGCAGATTGAAAACACAAACCTCCAGATTAAAGAGCCATAGAACCATAGAACATTACAGCACAGAAACAGGCTCCTTCGGCCCTTCTAGTGTGTGCTTTTTTCTTTCCTCCTGTTACTTGAATCAGAATGAGGTTTATTCTCATGAACATGTGTCACAAAATTTGTTGTTTTGTGGCAGCAGTATTGTGCAGAACAAAGTGCAAAATTACTATAAATTACAATTCCATAAATACAAGATCTTAAAAAAAAGAATTCATGCAAAAAATAAAGAAAAAGTGAGGGAGTGTCCATAGGTTCATTGTCTCTTCAACAATCTGATCGTGGAGGGGAGGAAGCTGTTTTTGTTGTGTTGAGTGCGCATCTTTAGGCTTCTGTACCTCCTTCCTGATGGTAGCAGTGAGAAAAATGAATGGCCTGCTGGTGAGGGTCCTTGATAATAGAGGCTGCTTTCTTGAGGCATCCCTCTTGTAGATGTCCTAAATGGAGTAAAGACTAATGCCCAAGATGGTGTTGGCTGAGTTTACAATCCTCTGCAGCCTGTTCCAGTCCTGTGCATTGCCACCCTCATAGCAGGCAGTGATGCACCTTCATAGCAGTCAGAATACTCTCCATGGAACACCTGTACATGAGGACTGGTTTGTGTTCTAATGGTTTCTCCTTCCTGAAGTCCACAATCAATTCTTTAATATTATTGATTTTGAGTGCAAGGCTGTTGTTGTGTCACCGTTCAACTAGCTGATCTATTTCACTCCTGCACACTTCCTCATTGTCATCTGTGATTCTGCCGACGACTGTGGTGTCATTGGCAAATTTGTAGATGGGCATTTGAATTGTGCCCAGCCACAAGTCATGGGTGTAGAGAGAGTTTTCTTTTCTTTGGCTTGTCTTCGCGGACGAAGATTTATGGAGGGGGGTAAATGTCCACGTCAGCTGCGGGCTCATTTGTAGAGTGGTAGTAAAAGATGTTTTAACTGTATTTTTCTCCAGTCCCTACACTTTGCGTCCTGCACTCCTTCATGTACTGTAAACTACACCTTACACTTTGTTTTTATTGTTTATCACACCAGCTACTTAGTATGGGGTTAACTTGCCTGGATAACACAATGAACCAGGCTTTTCACTGTACTCAATACACATAACAATGAACAATTGAATTCAATTCCGTTGTTTCTTCTCTGTGCGCTGACATTCAATCTGTCTCAACAAGGGAAACAAATGATGTCCAGGAAATCCCAACTAACATCAGCAGTTAGACAGCATCATCCCCCATCCTGCTTCACCCTTTCGATTCAGGCTCGACTCACCACTGGGCCCTATTCTCATCATCATTTCATTAACCTCACTTTTGTTCTACTGTTAAATGTAAATACCCTGGCCATACCAGCAGAGATTATACAGGGTGATTGCGCACAAATTAGAGTTCACTTTATTTGTCAATTTGAATTTGAATATGGATTCCTTAGACTGTTCGCATGGCACCTTCCAATGAGGAAGTACTGGCTTTTAGTATGAAGTGCATTTGTGATTTGTATTTTTCATTCGCTTCAGGATAAAAATAATGAATGTTTTTTTTCGCCTTGTCTGACCCATCATGCTTCCTGCCTCAGTCTTCTCAGCTCCTTCTCTTGTGGTCTTCATTCATCGGTAATTCCAAAGGCCAATGCAGGATGGAAAGAAGCCATTCAACACGTTGTGTGCCTGGAAGAACTCTTTGTCAGGGTGTTTAAATTAAACGCTTAAGCCCTGCTCTTTTCCAAAATGACTGATAATTTTCACCTACAGATACTTGTCAAATTCCTGATTTGAAAATTATTGCTTCAACCATTCTTTCAAACAGCGTATTCCTGCTCATAACAACTCATCCCAATTCCTGCCCCATCTCTGTTCATATGTGATTGGTGCAGATTTTGTGATAAGTGAACTGTTGTTTGTAGAAATGAGGAATGGTGTTTTTTTGTGAAATACTATATTCCCTACATATTTACATCCAAATCATGTGCATCATAGAAGACAGATGCAGAAGAAGGCCACTCAGCCCTTCAAGTTTGCTCCATCATTCAATATGATCGTGGCTGATCATGTGACCTCAGTATCCTATCTCTGTTTTCTTTCTATACCCTTTCACCAAAAGACCCGCATCCAATTCACTTTTGAATATATCTAAACAACATTTTGTGGGAAGGAATTTCACAAGTTCACAAAAACTCATCTCCATCCTAAATGGCTTACTGCTTCTCCTGAGACTGTGACCCCTTGTTCCAGTCTACCCTAACAATGGGAATATTCTTTCTGGATCCAATCCATCTAGTCATGTTAGAATTTTCTCTCTCTCTCTCTCTCTCTCTCTTTATGAGATCTCTTCCCTTTCTTTGAAATTCCAGTGAGTATATTCCTAATCCATCTCGTATTTCTTCGTTTGTCAATCCTGCCATCCCAAGTATCAGCCTGGTGAACCTTCATTGCATACCCTCAATAGCAAGAATATCCTCCCTCAGATGAGAAGCCGAGAACTGTACACAATGCTCAAGGTGTGGACCCACTAAGGCCAGTCACAACTGTAGTAAGGCCATCCTGTTCCTATATTCAAAACCCCGCGCAATAAAGGCCAATGTGTTATTTCACAATTCCACCAGTAATTTCCCCTTAAAACATTTTTTTCAATAATTTCTCCCAGGTTCTTTCACAATTTAATGGCAATTTCAAGTCAAGTTTAATGTCATCTGATTGTACAAGTACAACCCTATGAAACAGAGTTCTCCAGTCCTCAATGCTAAAACATGCAGACACACAACCAGACATAACAAACACATAGACAAAAATAAATATTGTTTTGTACAAATGAGAGCCTCGGGTGGTTAGTGTGAGCAGTTCCTTTGGTCATTCTGCATTCTCACGCCCTGTGGGAAGAAGCTGTTCCTCAGCCTAGTGGTGCTGTAAGATGTGTGCAGGTTGGAAGGGGTCCTCAATAATTTTTCATGTCCTCTTCAGACAGTGATCCCAGTAGATCATGCTAATGGGGGGATAGAGACTCCAGTGATCCTCTCTGCCTCTCTTATGGTCCTGTGGATTGACCGCCAATTAATTGACTGACCAACCTGCATATCATAGGGATTCTGGAAGGACAGAGAAAACCTGGAGGAGACTCACACAGTCACAGGGAGAAAATTAGGAAGTCCAAAAAGAAAACAATGGAGGTCAGGATTGAACCCAGGTTACTGGCGCTGAGGTAGCAGGTCTACACTACAAGGAGTTGTAGATGGATGTGAGATGGACGGAGGTCACTCCTGTGTCCATATCAATGGAGCTGAGGTGAAGATATTGTTCTTGCATCTGAATCTTCAGTGTCTTGTCTTAAATCTAACACATTGATGTCATGGCCTCAGAAGCTTGAAGAAATTTGGTAAGTTCCTGGCATCCTTCAAAGCCTTTACAGATGTACCATGGGAACTATCCTGTCTGGAAGCAGCACTATATGGTGCAAGAACTGCTCTGCTCAAGACCACAAGAAACTACCAAGAGTGGTGAACACAGCTCTGAGTGACACAACCCTTCCCCTCTCCTCCATCAACTCCATCTGCCCTTCCTGCTGCCTTCAAAAAGCAGAAAGCATATTAAAAGACTCATCTCCCCACCAGCCACACCCCCCCCCCCCATCTTCCTCATTCTGTCAGGAAGATTCACAAGGGTAGATTCACATCTACAGGGAACTCTGCCATCGGAGAGCAGCAGCGATCATCAAGGATCCACACCACCCAGCACACCCTCTGTTCTCGCTTCTGCTATCAGGAGAGAGGTATAAGTGCCACATTTCTCACACTATCAGGTTGAGGAGCACCTGCTACCCTTTCACCATCAGACTCCTCAACAACAAACTCAATCAGGTACTCATTTAAGGACTCTTACTTTTACACTTCATTGATTTTTTTTCTCTGAATTTCACAGTCTTCTCAAGTATAGTTATTTTGCACTACAAATAAGTAGTAATTCTGGCTCATCCACAAGAAAAAGAATCTTAGGTTTGTATGTGATGTCATGTATGTACTCTGACAATAAATCTGAACCTAAAATCTGAAATCTGAATGTGAAATCATGCATCATCAAATTCAAGTTCCTTTCCCACTGCTATTGGGCTTCTGAATGAACCTCACTCTAGTAAAATAATGGTGCCCTTGCTCTGTTCAGAATGGATCTCTCTCTGCAACTTTGCACTTTGTACTGTTTGTTTTGCTGTATGGGTTAACCTGCCGTATAGCACACAAAATGAACCCTTTTACAGCATGTCAGTTCATGTGGCAATAAACTTGATCTTGCATTTGATGCTGGAAGATGCAACATGTAAAGAACAACTGACTTCTGCCACTGTGCCAACCTTACAGTTGATGCTGTCAATGGGAGCAAGTGCAAAAGAGTCCAAATTGCTTTTTAGAGTGGAGCCCAGATCCCTGTTAAGTGTAGTGGAGATAAGAAGTGATGACTGGATAAAACTGTATGAACATTCATTGAATTGCAACTGCATTTGGGCTGAAGATGAGTCCACTGTATATTTAACTTGACAGGTTACAAGATAAAGGTTGCACTGGGATTAAGATGAGGTTTTATTGGTCAGCTGTTGTGTCTCTGCGATTTTACCATCACGGTGACAAAAAACCAAGTAATGAAACAGTAACTGCTTTTCAAGGCTTACTCCTGACCCAGGGGATTTTCCGGTGTACTGCCCTGGACTGTTCTCAAAGGTCATTAGGCACAGCAGTCAATAACACCATTTCTATGAGACGGATGCAAAATGTATCACTTTGTGTTATTCCAAGTATTTTGTTTACAAAAGCAGGACTGTGTCGTGAGTTTAATGTGCCTATCATGGAGCTGAATGTGGTATTTTAGCTTCTGAATAAGTTATCAACTATTGTTTGTTCATTTTGAATGAACAAATGCCAAGCCTCAGCATTCTTTAAAGAACTGATGTTATATTAATGTGCATTAAGGTGTAGAAGGCAACCTGATGATTCTAACATTAGAGTCTTGGACCTTAACTCCCATCATTCATCAGAGAAATAATTCACATTGAAAATGCCCAACACTTCCTCTTAAAGAGAATTGTTTTTTCTTCAAGCAGGTTAACTGCCTTTGAGAAACACCTGGATAATTCCATGGATGGGAGGGGATTGGAGCTGCTTTAGCCGAATGTAGGCAAGTAGGACTAAAGCAGGAGGGCATGTTGTTCCACACAGACAAGCCTGTGGGCCTGTTTCTGTGCTTTGGGAATGTACCGTCACCTCCATAATGTGTTAAAAAAGACACTTTTTTCCCCTTTTATTTGCCCCTGTACTCCACACTTTACATTTATAATCAAACAATTCACACGTGATTAAAGTGCATATTCCAGATTTTATTCAGCGTTATTTGTATTCACTTTGGTTCAACTGTGTAGAAATTACAGCATATTCTGAAAATCTGGAATGTGCACTTTAATCACATGTGAATTGTTCAATTACAAATTTTAAATGGTGGAATACAGGGGCAAATAAAGAAAAGAAGTGTCTTTGTCCCAAACATTATGGAGGGCACTGTCGAAGTAGTTCAGAGAGTGCTCCTGAGAATAACCATAAGGTGGATGAACTGTTGCTACAGAGACCAACATTTTCTTTTCCAGGCCTGCTCCACCACTCAATATGATCATAACTGATGATCTTTGCCTCAGCTCCATTTTCTTACCAAGACCCCAAGACATAGACCTGAATGTATGCATTAACACTGCCTCCACAGCTCTCAAAAGACTGACAAAATAAATTTCTCCTCATCCCATCTTAAATGAATAATGCTGTGTTCTGAAACGATCCCCTCAAGCCCAAAACATTGGTTACATATCTCTATCTTTACTCTATAAAGAGCACTGTTGCACCAGCATTATGTTTTTACCTTGGCTCTAGATGTTCCCACTGGAAGAAATTTGCTTTGTATCCACCATCTCAATCTCTTTCGGAATATCAGTCTCAATAAATGGTGCCAACTCAAAACGTTAATTGAGCGTTTCCTTTTGTTTGCTTAAGATTCCAGCATCTGGAGTTTTTTGTCTTTCTCCTTTGGAATTTCTGACAGGTTTCAAGAAAATTCTCCCAAACTTCCATAAGTCCAGCTTCCTCAATTACAATTCCTTCCTCTTAAAAACCCCAGGTCAGGCTTTTCCAACCAACTCTCCTGTGTTACCATATTTTTAATTTTAATTTAAACATACAACAAGGTAACGTGCCCTTCCGGCCCATGAACCCATGCCACCAAATTACACCCAATGAACCATATCCAATTTGGAGATGTTTTGAAACTGAATCACCTGGAGGAAACCCATGCAGACATGGAGAGAACATGCAAACTCCTTGCAGAAAGCACGGGATTCAAACCTGGGTCACTTGCGCTGTAATAGCATTGTGCTAACTGCTACACTAGCCCTGCTGCCCTTTTGGAATGTTCTGGAATTTTCTGAGTTAGTGAGTTTGCTGCAGTAAAGGTGACAGTGACAAAGAATGAAATCAATTGAATTAAATTTTAAATGATAATTCCCATATAGACAAAAAAGTCAAGTGATGTGTTGCAACTCCATTCTGTAGAGGTTGTTGTTGTTGTGAGGAAAGGTTAAACTTTATCCCTGGAGTGTAGAAGAATGAGGGGGATTTGATAGAGGTATTTAAAATTATGAGGGGGACAGACAGAGTAAATGCAGATAGGCTTTTTCCACTGAGGGTAGGTGAGATACAAACCAGAGGACTTAGGTTAAGGGTGAAAGGGAAAAGTTTAGGGGGGATGTGGGGGAACTTCTTCACACAGAGTTTGGTGGGAGTGTAGAATGAACTGCCAGCTGAAGTGGTGAATGCAGGCTCACTTTTAACATTTAAGAAGAATGGATGGGAAAGGAATGGAGGGCTATGGATTGGGTGCAGGTCAGTGGGACCATGCAAAAAAATGGTTCAGCTCAGACTAGAATGGCCAAAGGGGCTTGTTTCTGTGCTGTAGTATACTATTCCAAAATTTTTATTAAATTTTGCAATAATTTATCTAAATATAAAGAGGTAATATGAAAAAGGAAATATATAAAAGAAAAACTTATATAAGAAAATATGTTACATATAAACTATATATTATAACAATCAAACAAAATAAAGGAAATAATCAAGTAATCATTTAATCAGTTATAACATGTGGCTAATTGAAAAAGATTAAAAAAATAAATTGATACTATACTACAAATTCTACCCCTTTCCCTTCTGAAGTTATTGGTAAATACATACAATTTAACTACCATTAAAAAAAACACAAACTCACAAGATCTAAATTATCTTGTAGATTATGAAAACAAATTAATAAAAGGACCCCATAAACATGAAAAGTTTAAATCCGTTACATTAGAGGAACATTTGATTTTTTCCAAAGTTGAACATGCCATCGTCATAGACCACTGAGTGTGAATAGGAGGGACAGTATCTTTCCGTCTCATCAATATTGATCGTCTAACAATAAGGGAAGTGCAAGAAACTACATGGGATTGAGACACAGTTAATTTCAAATCAATTTCCTTAGTTGAACTAAAAATAGACTTCCATTTCCTGCCAACTTTTAACACTTTCCACCCTTTAAACCAATTTTTCTTTACCAAAGTGGTTAAACCTTGGTTCCCTCATTTATTATTACTACCTACTATCCAGAAAATGTCCAAAAAAAAGGAGCGAAGGCAATAAAAGAAAGGAAGGAAGCTGAAGAAAAAACAGTCGCCCTTACCTTGGAAATGGTTACCAGAATGATGAAGATTCATTCCCAAGAAATAACCAACAAACTAACTGTGACCATTGAAAAGGGCAACCAGGATAAAGGGGAAAAGTTGAACAAAGTTTTAAGTGCAATTCCAGTAACTGAAGAGCATTTGAGAGTTATGGAGCCTGACCTGATCTATGTGAACAACAAACTCGAGAAGCTTGAAACTAATGCTGATTAAATGGCTGCCAGCAATAAAAAGTTAACATCACACCTGGTTGATTTGGAGGGCCAGAGCAGACGCAACAATATTTGTATCTTGGAATTAAAGGAGGATATCAAGAAAGGACAGTCGCCTGTACAACATTTTACCGACTACTTACTGAGGTATTTGGAGAAGAACTGTTTGGTGCAGACCCTGTACTTGATCCAAAGTCGTCATCTGGAGGATGACCAAGGTTGGTGATCCTATTATTTTCATCAAAAAGAGCGGGTCATTTGAGAAGCCTGTCAAAAGACACTTCTTGTGACCAACACATTAAATTTGTAGAAGACTTTTATCCTGAGGTGATTGAGCGAAAATTCCACAAGGTCATGTCACATCTTTTCAAAGAAGTTTTCAAGCCAGCATTGTTGTATCCGGTGTGACTGAGGATCATCACGAAAGATGGTCAGAAGAGATTTTTTAAATTCTGTGAAGGAAGCCCTGCAGAGTTTTTTCCGATGCTGCTTCAGCTTCATCGTCAGAGATGGAATGAGTTCACGTTCTTTGTTGGAAGTTAGTTGAGCCTATTTTGAATTTTTTTCCCCCTCTCTTTTTGAGTCTGTTGAGAGTTTCTACTTTGTGCTGGTAGTTCGAACCATTTCAGAGGAAGGGGATTTTGCTGAAGTCTTCTACTTCACTTTTGGATTAACTGCGAGGGTGGGGTTTTATTTTTCTCTTTTCTTCCTAATTTGATAGGTTACTAAATTTGAAAGGTTGCAACTTCCGGAATAGTGACAGGTGCAAGGTGGAACATCCAGGTACCACAAATGAATATTAATTAAATTTAATGATCTCTCATATTAAGACTTTGTCTCAGAATATTAATGGGATGAGCGGGCCAATGAAGATTATAGGGTATTTGTCCATGTTAGAGATTTAAAGGCAGGTATTGGTTTTCTTCAGGATACGCATATTAGGAGCTCTGACAAGGATATGTTAATGTTCAAATGGAAGAGGAGTTTCTATTTTAATTAACCAAAATATTCCACTTGTACTGCATAACAGTATACTAGATAAATAGGGTCACTTTATTATTCTTACAGGTAAATTATATAATAAAATGGTTGTGTTGATAAATGTTTATGCTCTGAATATTGACGAGACGCGATTTTTAAATTTTTTTTTATTATTCAGCAATACCTGATTTAAGTCAACACTCATTGATTTTGGGAGCAACTTTCATTGTTGTTCAAATACTGTTCTAGATTATTCTTCTACTAGACTAGCTACTTTGACCAAATCTGAAGCTGTAATTCATTCTTTTTATTAAATCTTAGTATTTCAAGCATATTTTAAATCCCAAAAATAGAGAATATTCTTTTTTTTTCAAATGTGCATCATTCTTATTCTAGAATTAATTCTTTTTAGATTGACAACCAATTGATCTCTTTGACCAAAAGAAATCGTTATAACTGATCATGCTCCTGATACTTTGACTTTAAATTTTTCTGACATCCCTTTTACAAAAAAGCAATGGCGATTCAATACTAATTTACTTTCAGACAAAGATTTTTTTATATTTTATGGAAAAGCAAATACAATCTTTTTTTCTACAAATTCTTCCCCATCTATGTCTAAATTGATTGTATGGGATACAATGAAAGCTATTTGAGAGGGCAAATGATCTCTTCTACAACTAATATTAAGAAGAAGACAAACAAGGAAAGGTTGGAATTAAACAAATCGATTTAAAATTTTCTCAAGATAAAAATCTGGATTTATATAAAAGAAGAGTGAAACTTAAAACTAAATTTGACCTTCTCTCAACCTATCCTATTGAACAGCAATTGTTGAGGAAAAAGTCATTTTTACATTCGGGGGGGAAAAAATCGGGTAAGCTATTGACTAAACAACTTAAAGGAATGTCTGCTAAAAAAACAAACCAAAGATTATACCTTCTTGTCAAATTTCCTAGATCGCCTTAATTTAAGAACGCTTTCTCAGAAGAGTTGTACAAGCCTGGAGGCTCCTATATCTCAGGAGGAAATGTTATTAGCTTTTTTCTCCTTACCGTTTGGTAAATCTCCATGATCAGATGAATATCCTGTTGAATTTTATAAATCTTTCTACAAATGACTTGTGCCTCATTTAAGTTCTGTGATTGATGATTCATTTAAAGATGGAAAACATTCATCAACTTTTAATAAGGGTTGTGTAGCTCTTATTTTTTAAAAAAGGGAAGGATCCTGCTGAATATGCATCATAGAGACCTATTTCATTAGTCAACATAGATATGAAGATACTGTCTAAAATTCTAGACTGTTGCGGCCCACGGACACGGCCCTCAAAATGGCCAATGAACGCAGCAAACATAAGGAACTGGGGGTGACACCGGCCATCATCCCAGGTGAACTCTGCACAACGAGAAGATAGGAAAGTCTGGCAAGAATGCTGGCCAATCCCAGGCTGGGGCTCCAATGACACAGGGCCATATAAGTGCGACAGCCAGAGCAATAAAGCAGGCTCATTTTTCAAGGCTTTGGTGTGCATGTCATTCTTCTCCATGCTCATGTAACACGAATGCTAAATTGATGACACTGACAGATCAAACTGGCAGTTGGCCCAAAGAGAATGGATCAAGCAGAGCCAATGACCATCTACGTGATCTCTCTCAGCATTTTGGGTGCCACAGCTACATGTTTGGTTTAAGCAGGCCGAGGCTCAGTTCCAGTTTCAGCACATCACCACTGCCGACACCCCTACTTCTATGTCACGTACGCCCTCAATCAGGACACAGTGGCAAGGGTCGTAGATTTCCTATGGCAGTCTCTGGATCAAGGCAAATATCCAGCCCTCAAAGAGCTATTAACCTGCATTTTTGGACTCTCCCAGTGCGAGTGCAGTGCCAGATTGCTACACATAGACGAATTGGAGGATAAGGCTCTGTCCACCCAAATTAGCGAGATGCTCGCTCTAAATGAGTGCCACAAGCCTCGCCTGCTCTTTGAGCAGATCTTTCTGGAGCAACTGCCCAAGGATTATCCAACTCTTGCTTACAGGCGAGGACTTCAGCGACCCTTGGAGGGTCGCCACTGTGGTGAACATGCTCTGGAGAGTGAAGAAGGACACCAGAACCGTGGTAAACCACATCAGCAAGCCCCACGAACAGCCCCCATGAGGAAAGTTAATACCTCAAGCCATCTATGCTACTATCATCAGAGATGGGGTGCCCACCTTGCAGGTTTTCGGGAAGCACTCTGGCCAACCGTCATTGATGGCTATGGCGGTTGGCCTACGTGAAAGCCTCATCTACATTTGGGACTCCTTGATGGGCAGGCGTTTCCTGGTCGACACTGGCAGTGAGATAAGCATCCTACCCCCACCCCCACCACCCCATCCACCCTCACAGGCCTCAACACCCGAATCAGCAAGCAGTATTCAGCATTGAGGGCAACCAACAGCTCCTCCATTTGGACTTTTGAGACTTGCACCATTTCCCTTTGTTTTGGCAACAGCCACATTACATGGACCTTCACCCTCGCAGCAGTGGTGGAACTGCTCCTGGGGGCTGATTTACTTCAGGCCAACTGCTACTGGTCAACCTCAAGGTATGGTGCTTGGTGCACACCAGAACTTTTCAGACTCTGCTTCTGGGGGACCCCAAGCTATCTGCCCCCAACATGGACTCTATAACAGTCTTGGACAATGAATTTGCCCTCATCCTGCCAGAGTTCATATCGATAGTGGCACCACAGTTCTCCAACCAAGCCAAAGCATAGGGTAAGGTACCACATTTTGATCGAGTACCCCCCGCTCCACGTTAGTGCGCTGACTCCCTCCTGAAAAGCTCAGCCTGGCAAAGAGGAGTTGGGATTTGTGCAGTTCTCCGACAGTCCCTGGGCCTCCCCCTCCACATGGTGCCCAAATCAGCAGGGGTTTGGAGACCATGCGGTGACTACCGTGATCTCAACGAGGCCACCATGCCTGACGGATATCTTGTACCCCATATCCAAGACTTTGCCACCAACCTGCACGGGTCACAGGTGTTCTCCAACATGGTCCTCATCCGGCAGTACCAAAAAATCCCAGTTCACCCCCAAGGGATCCCTAAGTCTGCAATCGTAACCCCATTTGGTTTTTTTGGATTTCTCCACTTGCCCTTCCTTCTAAAGAACGTGGCACAAACTTTTCAGAGATTGATGGACGCATTGGGCCAGGACCTCCCATTTGCGTTAATCTACTGGATGATATCCTCATCGCGAGCCACAGCCGTAAAGACCACGCGCCTACCTGAGACAAATGTGCATCCATTAAAGTGAGTTCGGGCTGACCTTGCAAATCAGGCTGATCAACCTTGCAAAATGCCAATTTGGTCTGGACCACACAGGATAAACAGACATGGGGCCACACCACATCCCGAGAAGGTTGAGGCAGTCCAGCACTTCGCTAAGCAACACACAGTAAAAGGGCTACAGAAATTCACCAGTATTTACCACAGGTTCATACTGACAATGGCACACATCATGCATACCACCCCACCCCCCCTGCGCTGATGGTGGACAAGTCAAAAGATATTACTTGGGATGATGAGTCTTCCATTGCATTCAAGAATGGCTAAGGTGCACTGACCAATGTCATCCCTGACCGGAGGCACCTACCACCCTGATAGTTGATGCCTCCAGCTCAGCGATAGGGGACATGCTGGAACAGCTCATTGAGGGCTAGTGGCAACCCCTGGCCTTCTTCAGCAGGCATCATTACCACCCCCCCCCACCTCACCCCCAAGAACTCAATACATTGCTTTCAACTGAGAGCTATTGGTGCTGAACCTGGCAGAAATACATTTCTGTTACTTTTTGGAGGGTCTTCACCGATCACAAGCCACTGACTTTCACTTTCCTTAAAGTAATGGACCCGTGGTCGGCCCAGCAACAGAAACACTTGTCCTACGTGTCAGAATTTAACATGGGCATACAGCACATTGCAGGGAAAATCAACATGGTAGCCAATGCTCTGTCACACCCCGCAATCGAGTCGTCCACACCCTTTCCCAGAGGGTCGACTACGTGACCATCACCAAGGCGCAGCAGCAGGACCCTAAGATCCCCACATATAGGGCAGCTACCTCTGGCCTCAGAGTAGAGGACATTCCCATCAGCCCAGGTAACCTACCAGCAGACCCTACCCCATCATTTTGGCTGCATGGAGGCACCAGGTGTTCGATTCAATCCACAAACAGGTGCACCCCGCAATCCACATCACAATTAAAATGGTGGCTAGCCTCCGTAAACAGGTCAACCAGTGGGCCAAAACCTGCACGAACTGTCAGTCCTCTAAAGTACAGGTGTACCCTCACAGACTTTTGAATCAGTGCGGTGCAGGTTCAGCCATGTATTCATCGACATTGTGGGGCCGTTACCAGTTTCCCTTGGGGTGAGATACCTCTTCACCATGGTTGACCACTCCACATGGTGGTCAGAGGCGGTCCTGTTGGCTGATACCACCACAGAAACCTGCACATGGGTGTCCAGTTTCAGGGTCCCAGAGCACCTAACCTTGGACAGGGGGCACAATTCACCTCTGGGCTCTGGGCAGCACTGGCTAATTTTTTTGGGGACACAGCTTCATCACACCACAGCGTATCACCCACAGGCCAACGGGTTAGTGGAGGGCTTTAACAGGCACCTCAAGGCAGCCTTGACGGTCTGGCTCATGGGTCCCAACTAGGTGCACAAACTGCCTTGGGTCCTGTTGGGGCTTCGTATCATGCCAAAGGAGGACTTAACACCTAGGTGGTGGAGATGGTCTATGGAGTGCCTTTGATTATTCCTGGGGAGATCCTATTCCTCAATAAATGCCTGGAAGACCCTACGGTTACGCTTGAAAACTTGCGGAGAAAACTGGGGTCCCTGGTCCCACAGCAACCCCACAACATGACCAGCCCCAACATAACATCCCCACAGACTTAAAGACTTGTCAGTATGTATTCGTGAGAAGGGGTGCACGTCGACCGCCCCTACAACAACCCTACGAGGGGCCCTACAGGGTCATCATGGACAATTGTTCCACTTTCATCCTTGACATCGGCGGTAAGGAGGAGACTTTTACCGTTGATCGCCTGAAACCGGCATATCAGGACTGTAATGAGCCAGTCTCCATTCACCCCCCATGATGCCCAAGGCTATGGACAATAGCCTGGTCACCAGTTCTGGGGGGGTTGTGTAGTAACCCACGCACAAATACATGGGTTGGCACACAAAATGGTCGATGAACATGGCGACCGCGTGGTCCTGGGGGGGTGACACTGTCCATCATCCCAGGTGATCTCCTGCATGGCAGGAAGATGGGGGACTCTGACAGGAATGCTGGCCAATCCCAGGCAGTGCTCTAATGACGCGGGGCCGTGATGTCAGCACCTGGGGCCCATATAAGCGCAACAGCCAGAACAATAAAGCAGTCTCATTTTCCAAGGCTTTGGTGTGTGTATTGTTCTTCTCTACATTCATGTAGCATGAACAATATGTCCATAGATTAGATAATATTTTACCATTATTTGTTGATGCAGACCAAACTAGTTTTATAAAAAAAATAATTACTCTTATTATAACATACATCAATTATTGAATATCTTATATTTACCTTCTACTCCTGCTACTGAATGTGTTCTTTCATTAGATGCCAAGAAGGCTTTTGATCGGGTGGATTGGGTCTATTTCTTTGCTATTTTAGAAAAATTTAATTTTGGCCCAGATTTTATTAAATGGATTAAATTATTATATTTAAGTCCTACAACTTCAATTCACACTAATATACAACAATCAAAACTTGTTAGGCTTTATTGGGGAGCGCGGCAAGTTTTCCCCCTTAAGTCCTTTGCTATTTGCTTGAACCCCCTTGCTATTGCTCTACAGGAGAGTAGAAATTTCATAGGGATATAATGAATGGAGTTGAAAGTTTCCTTATATGTAGATGATCTTTTGTTTTTTATTTCAAATCCTAAAATTTCTATACCAAATATTTTAAACTTATTTGCCCATATTGGCCAGTTTTCTGACTATAAATTAAATCTGCGTAAGAGTGAATTATTACCCTTAAAGGGGAATTTTCAAGATACTCCAATTTCCGGTATAAGATAGTGAAGGACCAATTTAGACATCCTGGAGTTACATTTACTAGGAGTCACAAGAATTTATTGAATGAAAATTTTTCTGCATTATTTAATCTGGTCAAAGTATTATTGAGATGGTCACTTTTGTCGATCACTTTGGTTAGATGTATCAATTCAATTAAACTGAACACTCAACCTAAATTTTTGTATGTTTTTCATTCTCTACCATGCCTAAATCACTAGATTCACTTATTTCTTTGTACATATGGCAAGGAAATCAACCTCGATTAAATAAAGCTCATCTTCAAAAAGCTAAAAGGAATGGAGGTCTGTCATTCCAAATTTTAGATTCTATTAACGTGCAGTTAATAGATGCAATTTACTCCTTTTGTTACATTTTGATAAATTAATTGACTGCCCTTCTTAGGTAGAAATGGAATTGATTTTTTCTAAATATTCATATATGTTGGCAGATTGAGGGTCCCTTTTACCCTTTTCCTTTTCCAAATTGACAGATAATATGATAATGAGGCAAGAGGCTGAGAACATGGGCACAATTTAGAAATTATTTTAGACTTCTTCATTTTTCTCTTGCCAATCCTATTATATCTAACCATCTTTTCGTTTGATACAGGTTTCAGGAATTGGTGTTAAAAGTTTTAAAGATATTTTTAATCAAGATAATTTTGCTTCTTTTGCCAATTGACGGCAAAATTTAAACTACCTATAGTAATTTTTTTCAGATATTTATAAGTCAAACACTTTGTTCAGTCCAAGCTCTCTGATTTTCCACAAATCTCTGAAACAAATATTCTTGATTTATTTTTTTTTTATTTTCAACTGTCTCGTAGAGGCTCAATATCAATTATTTATAATAATTTATAATAAATTGAGGGACAAGAATAGCTTCGCTAGTTAAAATCAAGAGTGATTGGAATTTGATTTGAATTTATCACTTGCAGAGGAGGACTGGGACACTATTTTAAATTTGATTAATGAGTCCTCTTTCTGTGCACAGCATTGCAATTCAAAATGGAGCACGGATACATATATCTAAAGTTAAATTATCTCACTTTTATTCTGATATTGATCCATTATGTGATAAGTGTAAAATTTTTGAGGCTTCACTGATCCATACATTTTGGGCTTGCCCTAATTTAGAAAAATTTTGTAAAAACATTTTTAAAACTTTATCAGTGATAACTTTATCAGTGATATAAGATCAAATTAGAACAGCCCCTTAATTGCTTTATTTTGTTATTCGCAAGAAGAGGATATACTATTGACTTAATTTCAAAAGCAAATTTTATCTTTTACCTCTGATAGACAATTTTGATGAAATGGAAAAACAACACTCACCTCCTCATATTCAATGGTTACATGATATTATGTCTTCTCTAAGTTTAGAAGAAAATCAGATATAATGTTAAAAATGTAAAGACGCGGATTACTATCATAATTTCAAGAATTAGAGTGTTTGGATGCTCTCGAGATGTGCTGTCCGGTTTCTGAATGTCATCATTTGATTTATATGTATATTATTTATATAGGTTAACCCTGTTAGAGGGAGTGGTTTGACTAGATGATTTTTTAATCTTTTTTGTTTTTATTTTTTATTTAAGTTTTATTAGATAAATGTGTTTAATTGAAAATTGTAAACATTGATTATATTACAGAAGTTAACGTTAATATCTGAGAAGTATAAATTCCCTTTTTAATATGCAAATTTTATTTATAACCTACTTTATTTTTTAAAAAATATATTTTTCTGTCTCAGGTTTTACTATTAATTTTATCTTTTTTTTTTAACTTTTCCCCTTACTGGGGATTATTCTTCTTTCCTTTTTCTTTTCAATATTATCTTTGACATATTATGAGGAAAGTGTCAATTGTTAATTCAATCCAATCTTAGATTTAATGTTTTGGTTAAGATTAAGTAAACAAATCATTTATGGCTATGTTTTCAATTTAAAATTTATGTACGTTATGTGTAGGATATGGATGAGGCCATTCACTAGATTATTATGTACATAGGTTTTTTATTAAACTCAATAAAAATATTTTAAGAAGAAAGAAGTAAAGATAAAGTATGAAAGATAGCTTTCCAAAATTTGGAAGGAATGGAACAAGACCAAAACCTGTGTAATAAAGTACCTTCTTCAGTCTTATATCTATCACAATTCAAAGAAATATTAGGATAAATTTTAGCCAATTGAACTTCAGAAAAGTAGGCTCAATGTACTACCTTAAATTATAGAAGTGAATGATGGGCACATAAAGAGGAGGAATCCCATATAGTATCTGAGAATGAGAGTTGATAAATTTGCTCCCGTAATTTTTAAAAAATCTTATCTAAGGAGTTATCCCTAGACTTTAATAGTAAATTATATATACCTGATATCAGTTTTTATTTACTCAGTTTAAAATTATAAATCATCCCTATCATATTTATAACAAGATCCTAATTTGTAATTATCTAAAGAAATGATACTTAGATAATTTAAATTAAAAGATAAATGAAACTAAAGTATTATCAGTAAATAAATCTTGAACATAATGAATAGCCGACTTAAAACATTTATGAAAAGCAGAATCTTGCACAGAAGGTGGAAAAAAAGAATTAAATAATATAGGGATAATAAGTAAAAATCTATGAAATCCAAAAAAAATTCTAAATTGAAACCAAATTCTCAAAGTATGTTTAGCAATAAAATTAGTGGTTAATTTGGAATCAATAAAAGGTAATGAAGCTCCAAGTATCAAAATAAGAGAATATTTTAAAACTCACATTTTGTGAAGGTCACCTTGACAGAGGCCAGGAAGTGTATAACGGTTACGTGGAAGTCCGACTCCCAAAAAAGTACTACATGATGGAATATGGAAATGCAGAATTGCATTCTCTTGGAGAAAATTACTTACAATCTAAGGGGGAAACATGACACATTTGTTAAAGTGTGGCAGTCATATCTGAAATATATGGGCATGTAGATTGACTAGCTTCCCCTCCCCATGAAATATGGATATTATAAAAACCTGTCCTAGTAGGGAAAAGGTTGGAGTGAAGGAAATGAAACATGACACAGGTGATGTGCATATATTCTTTTAAGCCCTTTTTTAGTTTGTTTGATTTTAGTTTGGTTTTACTTTTAGTATTTATTTCTTACTTGGGTTATTTAGTTAATTAGGTTGTTTCTTTTTTTAGGTTTTTGGTGGGGCCTCTGAACCCCATTTGTATTTACTTGTATTTGTATAATGTATAATCAGTCTGGTTATGTGTTTGGGGGTTGGGGGGGGGGGGCGGAAACATTCTATGAATGTTGAAAAAGATTTTATTGATTGTTGAAATTACTTTGAATCTGTAAAAAGGCAAAATAAAATATTCAAAAAATAAGAGAATAGTTTTTAGTAGAATTAATTTCTAAATTAATCCAATTTAGAGCATCCATTCCATTCTTATAATAAATTCAAAAAAATTATCCATCTAATATTAGCTGCCCAATAATAAAACATAAAATTAGGTAAAGCCAAACCACCTTTTTTTTAATGATTTTGAAGGAAAGATTTATTAAGACAAGGATACTTATTTTTTTTCAAAATATTTGATGAAATAATTGAGTCAAGTTAATCAAAAAAATGTTTTAGGAACAATAACAGGAAGATCTTGAAAAATGTACAAAAATTTAGGTTAAATATTCATCTTAATAACATTAATTTGCCCAATTAAGGACATCGAAAGAGGAGACCACTGAGATAAAGACTTCTTCACGTGATTCAATAAAGTAAGAAAATTCTCTTTAAACAAAGTATGATGCTCTGTGGTTCTATGGTAATTGTTGGGTGATGATATCTGAAGTTTGGTCTCCTTACCAACTGAGGGATATACCAGTACCTGCAAAAGAGGTATGTTGGCGTCATTGTTTCACCAGGAGATTAAGTAGACTCGACTTCTCTTCTCTAGAATTTAGAAGAAAAAATGGACCTCAAGATTCACAATTTAAGATTCAATTTGTCATGTAATAAAAATAGTGTCATATTATATGAAATTGCCTTTGTCTGCAGAAGGATTTGCCATCAACAGAAATTACCTGAAGTGCCTTTTACAGTTAGAGAAAGAGAAGCAAAAGAGAGTTCGCTCCAAAGTCACTGAGTGTCCATGATTTGCCAACAGCGCTCCTGCAGCCACACAGACTAAAACCATGGAAACCTGAGCTCCAGATCTCAGCCTCTGATATGATTAGGAACCCCTCAGCACCCTTGGCACATTTTCGCATCCCATTTTTGATAACCCCTTTAGCCAGTTTTGAGCCATTCTCCACCAGTCCACAAGTCCCTTGACCTCAGTCTCCAGCAGCTCGCAGTCTGTATGGGTTCCTCGCATCGTCACCAAAAGCCCACCACCTATGTGGGTCTTTCAACAACAGAACCACTCACTAGTCCACTGCCGTGGTCACTTTCCCATGGGGTGACACCTCTTTTCTCCTTCTCAGATAGGAAGAGGGGTGGTCTCCCCATTTTCTGGTACCCTGCACCAGTCCTCCACTTCCCTGGAGTCTGCAAACCCTTGTGGCTGCTGTCATGAGGTGACACCCCGCAGTCACGGGATTTTAAATGAAATCACCATCAGCTCCTTTTACAGGCTATTTGAAACCTGTACAGAGCTGATGTCAGTCAGACTGGGTGGATAGACCCCGCGGGAGCTCTATGTCTCCACTCCCTGCTCTCCATGGGTCCCCACCAGCGGCAATGTTGCCATCTTTCAATCTCATTGGAATATTAAAAAACCTTTCAATTGTCTTAATAGAGTATTCAAAGAGATGATGTCTTCCCTGGAAGGGATGTCTAGAACCAAGGGGACACAGAAAATGAGGTGGCCTATTCAGGCATAAAATTAGGAAAAAATTTCTTCACCTATCAAACTGGTATTCTCTCTCCAAGGGGGCTGTGGGGGCTCTCCTGCTGAATATATTCAAGTCAGAGGTCAAAAGATTTTTGGATAGTCCGTGAATAATGAGGTCCTTTCAGATAAAATGGTACGAAGGTAAAAGACACATGATGTGATTGCAGGGCAGAGCAGGTGTGGAGTCTGGTGATCTACTTCTGTTTCAAATCCTTGTTCTAAACTTCCTGTGAGGATTTCGGTCTCCGGTCAGTAGAAGTATTGTAAAAGTCTTCATGTATATTTGTCATTCGTCAGGCATGAACATGGAGAAAGGATGAGAGCCCAAGCCTTTCTACCTAATCCTAATGGGTAATTGAAATGGTCTCTGAAATAAATGGGCAGTTCCAAAGACTTCTTCGCTGGTGTCACTATTGGGTCTGCTGCAGATGTGAAATACAAGCTGCCATTATATGCTTTGTGGGCATCAATTTAATCATACTGTCATCGGAACTCTTCCATACACTAAATAAGAAATGATGTGGAATGATACTACCTTCAAAATACTAACACATCTTGAAAAATAAAATTGTTTTAATCTGATATTATCCACTTTTCATCCATTTGCCATTCTACTTGAGAGCTTTTAAATAACACATACCTCATGTTTGTCACATGAACTCCTGAGGAGGATTAACAAGTTTGATCATAAGATAATCAATAATGCATGGCAGACCTAACCAGATCAAAATTTTCAGCTCTCATGCACAATAAAAAGCATTCCAATAAACACTGTGAGCCATTTGTCGTTTTTCTGATTGTTCGCATTTTGTCTCTGACAGTTATTCCTGAGCTTTAATTCTAATCTCCAAATATATGTATGTCTACTGTTGCATTTGTTCTTTTCCAAAAAAAAATCTCTCTTAGTTCACTAATGTTCATCTGTGCCTACAAGAACCCTAACGAATTTGAATGGATTTGGGACTTCAATGACCTTGAAAGTATTTTCACCTTCAGAACAGGCAGGAGAGCCAGGATTAGGTGACCAAAAATCATCGTGTTTCCCCTCCAGGCTTTCACTCAGTGTGTTCCAGGTCTAATTGTATCCTCAAACTAACTTGGGCACTCCACACATTTAAACTGGAAGGTCTGATAGCATGAAAATTTCTTTGGGGGGGTCTCTCGATTAAACTCCAGATAAGTGTAGACTGAAAGACTTGGTCTCCATCTCCACTGAGTCACTCTGGCAGACCAAGGGCCCAATTGTTTTGGGCTCTCCCTGTAGGCACCCATTTCAATTTCCTGCCCCATTTCCTTGCTGACATGTCTATCGACGGTCTCATGCACTGCCAGACTGAGACCACCCACAAATTGGAGGAACACCTCATATTCCATCTGGGCACCCGCCATCTGGATGGCATTAACATCAATTTTCTGGTGTCAATTCGCTCCTCCCTCTCCAAATTTTTTCCTATGTCTCCTTCACCCCACGCCCCCCCCCCCTTCTCTCTCCCAAGCTCTCAGAGCCAAAAACAACCCATCAATTGATTCTCATCTTTACTCCCATTTATATCCAATTAACTAACACCTTTTTGGTCAGTCATTCTGTACAATTTTCCTTGTCCATTCTTCCCTCTTCCACAGCCTTTCAATTCACCCACCTGCTTTTTATTCATACCTTGAAGAAGGGCTGAGACCCAAAACTTCAGTTATATATCTCTATTTCCTATGAACTCTGCAAGGCCTGCAGAGTTTCTACAGGATTTCTGTGTTTTTACTACAATCACAGCATGTGTAGACATCTTCACCTCAGTCTATTGCTTCCTTTTATACCTTAAACAATTTTATTATCATTGAATGGTTTGGTGGCCACTTTCATGTCAGATACTGTTGACGTCATCTTGAAGTGTTGGCAGAGCGATTATTCGAATTGAACTATTTCTGTATTCAATGCACCTTTTAGTTGCAGATTTTAGTCTTACTTTTGCATGGTCATTTAACCCAACAGTTGTGCATTTGTTTCCAAGACCAAATGGAACAACGTTATACTAGTGGAAAGCCTTGGATGGTAAATCTGTGGAATTTGTTGCAACAGGCACTTGTGGAGGCCAGATCATTGGGTGTATTTAAGATGGAAATTGATAAGTTCTTGATTAGCCAAGGCATCAAAAGTTCTGGGGAGAAGACCAGGAGTGGGGCTGTGGGAAAATGGATCAGCTCACGATTAAATAGCAGGGCAGAAATGATGGGCTGAATAGCCTATTTCTGCTCCAATGTCTTATGATCTTATGATTTAAATTGGAGGGGGGCAACCTTTTTCCATGGCTGGGCTAGATGGTGAGTCAGTGGTTGAATGGCAGGCTGCACTGATTTTTTGGAGGTGTACGACTGGGTGGGGGGAGGGGGCATCGGACTGCAGGGGGTGTTGACTGTGGCACTAGACAGCAGGGGGGGGCAGCTGTAAGGATAAATTTCAATCACAGACCGGGTCTGGAAGCCTGTGGGCCGGATAAATTTAGATCGTAGGCCAGATCCGTGGATTGTAGTTTGCCCACCCCTCGTCTAAATAAAGACTGTGAATAATTGTAGCAGTAATTCAATTGAAGGCACCAAATCCATCAATTGGTCAAACTCTATTGAAGTTGGCTTTCATACAAACTTATATATGAGTAATTGGAACTGAGCTGGTATTCCAGATATTGGCATGGTGAGCAGAAGGGCCTTTTTCGGTGCTATCTGACTCCAGGGCTATAATCACAAAATATCAATGCATATTCAGCTTTTATAAAAAAGTTTTTAAAATGCGAAAGTTTGAAATTGACGCCCTCTAGTGGTTAATTTTCCAATCATGCAATATGCAATTTCAAGCAACCAGAACATTTATTTATCCGGCATCTACCAATCCCCATAGGTGCCAGATACCAGGGGTTTTACTCTAGTTAATTATCCCTTTTCAGTGGGTTTACCATGTTTTCCCAAACTATCCGTCATGAATGCAACCAAGTCTTTAACTGACCTCTGCAGAGAGAAAGTATGTTAATTTTACAGCTTAATACTTGCAACAGACTGTCCAACCAGCGATCTGCAAATGATTAAGGAGATTTGTTTTCTAAACACATAGGATGTGGATATTATTAAAAAGGCCGATATTGGCTGCCCATCACTAATTGCCTCTGAAGTGAGGAGGCCAGTAGGAGCTAATCACTCCGAGGTTTCTGCAGTCCCACAAAGACCTCATCAGATGAGGGTCATTAGTGAATAAAAATGAGTTTTGAAATATGCTCATTATTAGTGACACTAATTTGTTGTTCCAGGTTTATTTAGTTATTTGAATTTAAATTTCCTAGATGCCATGGTGGATTTTGAACTGATGCCACTGCTAACAAGCTGGAAATTAAAACAGAACATGTGAAAAGTGTTCAACAGCTCAGGCAGCTTCTGAAATGGACCTGGACACCTTTCTTCCTCCCTCACACACACTCACACGCACATGCAACCACTGCAAAATAGATTGCAACAGATTAGCCCAGTACATCCTGTATTTGCTTTCCTGCTCCTTGAGCTGTGGTTAGTGAGTGGGCAGAGGGGATCCATTTTGAGCCCCCACTTGCAAATTCCTGTTACCAGCACAATGTGTCCTTAGTCGTTTCAACACAAAGTAGGGCCAACGATGTCTTTGCAACAATAGAACTATCAATCACACACACACACACACACACACACACACACACACACACACACACACACAAGCACATACATACATAGATGTGCACACACAGACAAGCATATACATGTGTAGATGTGCACACACGCACACAAACGTGCTCTCACACACAAACACACCCACCAATACACACACCCACACACACGCACATGCTCTCACATGCACACACACACCCACACACGCGCACATGCTCTCACACACACACACACACACATGCACATGTTCTCACACACACATACACATACGTGCATGTTCACACACACACATACGTGCATGTTCACACACACACATGCACACACATGTTCTCATACACATATACACATATGTACATGTTCACACACACACATGCACACACACACACATGTTCTCACACACACATACACATACGTGCATGTTCACACACACACATGCACACACACACACACACACACACACACACACACACACGTAGGCACAGGTACATGCAAATACAATGCATACACTATTACATGTACATGCTTCCATGGATGCACAGGATGCACAGGCACAAGTATGAACCACACATACTGCACTTGTATGGCACTGACTTTGATGATACCCATTGTGCTAAACCACTGTTACACCATGATTGGCTGCTTCCGGCTGGACACATCTCCTGAAACTGATCCTTCCCATAGCCCCTTGCTTGCTCCCCCTTTCTCTTTGCTTCAATCAGTCAATGAGGTTGATGGTTGTCCAGTCTTTAGTTAATAAAAGCCTGATAGTTTCACAACTCCACACTTTTTGTGATTGTTGATGATACATCAACTTTATTAACTAAAAATTTCAAAGAAGCATGGAACAGTACCTGCAACCTGAGAAGCTTGACATTGACCCTTGAGCGCCGGATGCCCCAAATATGCTCAAGTTTTGACTACGCTGCTTTGAAAATTTCCTAGCAGTAGCATGGACGCCATCACCAAAGACGCTAACCAAATGAGACTACTCCTCTCATGTGTTGGGTCCAAAATGTTCCCAATAATCACGAATGCCAGCTTGTACCAAGCAGCTATGGAGATCCTCAAGGCCCAGTATTGAAAGGAAGGTTAGTGAGGTCTACGGCAGGCACCTCCTGGGCACCAGAAAACAACAACCTGGTGAGTTGAGCGCCAAGTATTTGCGGACCCTCCAGAATCTGTGCAGAGCGTGCGACTGTAAGACTGTGTCAGCTGGCTAGAATGCTGAGGGCCTCATCAGAGATGCTTACTTGGCTTGTATCTGCTCCAGGTACATATGCACACACACATACACATACGGGTGCGGTTTAAGCTAATTTGGTAGGGGGGTGGGAACCTGTATGATAGGGCAAAGGACAGAAAAGATAAAACAGGAAAAGTTAGGTTAGGCAGCGAAAGTAAAAAATCAGAAACAGCAAGGAGGGTGAAAAAAGCAAATCTGAAGGCTTTATATCTTAATGCAAGAAGCATTTGGAACAAGGTAGATGAATTAGCTGTGGAAATTGAGATAAACAAATATGATTTGATTGGGATTACAGAAACATGGCTGCAAGGTGGGCAAGCCTGGGAACTTAACATCCCGGGGTAAACAATATTTAGGAGGGATCGGCAAGAAAGAAAAGGGCGTGGGGTAGTATTGATGGTGAGAGAAGGGACTGACACGATTGACAGGAAGGATATTAACTCAGAAGATGCGGAATCTATATGGGTAGAACTGAGGAATAGCAAGGGGCGGAAAACGTTAGTGGGGGTGGTATATAGGCCTCCAAATAGTAGTGTAGAGGTGAGGGAAGGCATTAAAAGAGAAATTAGAGAAGCGTGCAATAAGGGAACAGCTGTCATCATGGGAGACTTTAATTTGCATATAGATTGGACTAGTCAAATTGGTAAAAATACAGAGGAGGAGGAATTCCTTGAATGTTTACGGGACGGTTATCTAGACCAATATGTCGAGGAACCAACTCGGGAGCAGGCCATTTTAGATTGGGTATTATGCAATGATAAGGGGCTAATCAGCAATCTTGTTGTGCGAGGTCCTTTGGGTAGGAGAGATCACAATATGATCGAATTCTCACTCGACATGGAGAGTATTGAAATTAAAACCGAGACTAAGGTCCTGAATTTAAATAAAGGGAATTATGATGGTATGAGACAGGAGTTGAGTAAGATTGATTGGGTGGTGTTTATGGGGGGGTTGACGGTGGATAGACAATGGAAAGCATTCACAGATCTAATGGAAAAATTGCAAAAATCGTTTATACCGGTTTGGCATAAAAATAAACCAAAAAAGGTGACTCAACCGTGGATAACAAGGGAAATTAGAGACAGCATTAGGTCCAAAGAGAGAGCATATCAATTGGCCAAAAAAAGTACCGCAACCGAAGACTGGGAGCAGTTCAAGATGCAGCAAAGGAGGACAAAGGGATTAATCAAGAGGGCAAAAATAAATTACGAAAGTAAGCTTGCGGCAAACATAAAAACCGACTGCAAAAGCTTTTATAAATATGTCAAGAGGAAAAGATTGGTGAAATCCAGAGTAGGTCCTTTGCAGTCGGAATCAGGGGAATATATAATGGGGAATAAGGAAATGGCAGACCAATTAAATTCTTACTTTAGTTCTGTTTTTACAAGAGAGGATACAAATAACCTCCCAAGGATGTTGGGAAATATAGAGACTAATGCAAGGGAGGAACTGAAAGAAATCAGTATCTCTAAGGACATGGTCTTGGGGAAATTGATGGGATTGAAGGCAGATAAATCCCAAGGGCCTGATAATCTACATCCTAGGGTACTCAAGGAAGTGGCCATTCAGATAGCAGATGCTTTAAGAATTATTTTCCAGAACTCGATAGACTCAGGTTCAGTACCCATGGATTGGAGGGTAGCTAATGTTACCCCACTATTTAAAAAGGGGGGTAGAGAAAAAGCGGGGAATTATAGGCTGGTGAGCCTTACATCAGTAGTGGGCAAAATGATGGAATCCATTATTAAGGATGTAATAGCGGAGCATATGACTAGCAGAGAAGGGATCGGACGGAGTCAACATGGATTTACAAAAGGTAAATCGTGCTTGACAAATCTATTGGAATTCTTTGAGATGGTGACAGGTAAAATAGATGGGGGAGAGCCAGTGGATGTGGTGTACCTGGACTTCCAAAAGGCCTTCGATAAGGTCCCGCATAAACGACTGGCTTACAAAATCAAGGCTCATGGGATTGGGGGCAAAGTATTGATGTGGATTGAGAACTGGCTGGCAGGTAGAAGACAGAGAGTTGGGATAAATGGCTCGTTTTCTGAGTGGCAGGCGGTGACCAGTGGGGTACTACAGGGATCTGTACTGGGACCCCAGCTGTTCACAATTTACATTAATGATCTGGATGAGGGGATTGGATGTAATATCTCCAAATTTGAAGATGACACTAAGCTAGGAGGGGTTGTGTGCATTGAAGAGGGGGTCAGGAAGCTCCAGTGTGATTTGGATAAATTGAGGGACTGGGCAGATACATGCCAAATGCACTACAATGTGGATAAATGTGAGGTTATCCACTTTGGTAATACAAACCGGAGGGCAGATTACTATTTGAATGGCAATAGATTAAGAGATGCGGAAGTGCAGAGAGACCTAGGGGTACTTGTACATCAGTATCTGAAGGCGAGCATGCAGGTACAGCAGGCGGTTAAAAAGGCAAATGGCATGTTGGCCTTCATATCAAGAGGGTTTGAGAATAGGAACAAGGATACCTTACTGCAGCTGTACAGGGCCTTGGTGAGACCACTCCTGGAGTATTGTGTGCAGTTTTGGTCACCTTATCTAAGGAAGGATGTTCTTCCTTAGGAGGAGTGCAGATGTTCTTCCTTAGAAGGAGTGCAGAGGCGATTCACCAGGCTGATACCTTGAATGGCAGGAATGACTTATGAGGAAAGATTGCGCAAATTGGGATTGTACTCGCTGGAGTTTAGAAGATTGAGAGGGGATCTCATAGAGACATATAAAATTCTGGCAGGAATGGACAGAGTGGATGCAGATGGGATGTTTCCAAGGATGGGAAAATCCAGAACCTGGGGCCATGGTTTGAGGATAATAGGCAAACCATTTAGGACCGAGATGAGGAGGAATTTCTTGACCCAGAGGGTGGTGAATCTGTGGAATTCATTGCCACAGAGGGCAGTAGAGGCAGGTTCATTGAATCTATTTAAGAGGGAATTAGATCTATTTCTTCAGTATAAGGGTATTAAAGGTTACGGAGAGAAGGCGGGGATGGGGTACTGAACTTTAAGATCAGCCATGATCTCGTTGAATGGCGGAGCAGGCTCGAAGGGTCGAATGACCTACTCCTACTCCTATCTTCTATGTTTCTATGTTTCTATGTTTCTATATAGCAATGACTACTGGAACAAAAAAGTTCTTGATCTGCAAAGGGCAGTTGAACTTACAGAGACACTAGATGTGGCAGCCAGAACTCGGATGATTACTTGGCAGCTTGGTTGCCACGGGTGCTGCTATCCTGGGACGGGGCATCGTCCCGCCCCGTGAGTGACTGGTCCCCTACACCAACCCACTACCCTAGTGATCTGACCTTGGCCGCTGTTGCAAGAGCTATTTTTGCAGACAGGGTCAGCATCTGAGGAGATGCTGCCCTGCCAAGGATCCAATGGGCTCCAGGTGCTGAAAAAAGGGGAATTACGCCAAAGTTTGCCAGTCCAAACCATCCACAAAATCTAGCAGAGTCGCATGCAAATTGTCACCACTCCAGGCAGCATGACTGGCGCCATCTTCCCTGCACTCTAGTGTCACCATGTGCAAATCATGCAGGCCGCCTTTTTGGACTGCGCACCAAGCACCATCTTCCCAGGCATACAATAATAAGAGGGGTTGGGGCCAGCTATTTTGGTGCTGAGGGCAGCCAACTTGGGTGTGGGAGCACCCATCAGACTTGGACAATGAATCCATACTGGCCTCCAACACCCTGAACCAGGAGGCCCCGCACGAACTCACCAAGTCCACGATGGACGTCCTGGTAAACAAGCATGTTATCAACTGTTTATTCGATAGCAGGAGTACAGAAAGCTTTATCGACTCTGATACCGCTAAGTGACTGTCCCTTAAAGTACGGCCTGCCAAGCACAGGATATCAGCTGCGTACAAATTGTACAGGCAGCCACCCTGGGGTCCTGCGTAGTGACCATCACTGTTGGAGGCGTGTGTCCAGACGCTTCAGACTGCTTGTTATCCCACAACTCTGTGTCCCCTTGCTACTGGGGCTGGATTTCTAGTGCCAACTTCAGAAAGTCATTCTGTGCTTCTAAGGGTCCTTCCTCCCCTTACCGTCTGCAATGAACAGTTCACAGATGCTGCCCTGCAGGTGACATGTGGCCTCTTGACCCTCAAGGTTGACCACCCCCCCACCCCGCAGTTCTCCAACCTCACTCCCAATTGCAAGTCGGTGGTCAACAGGAATAGATGGTACTGTGCGGCTGACAGGGCATTCATTAAGGTGGAGGTTCAGCGCTTATTGGGTGAGGGCATCATCAAGGCCAGTAATAGCCCCTAGGGAGCCTAGGTGGTCATGGGGAAGAACAGGGATAAGAATAGGATGGTCATAGATTACAGCCAGACCATCAACCTGCAAATGCAGCTTGATGCTTACCCCCTTCCCTGCATATCCAATCTACAAGCCTCTTTCCCATATCTAGATAACATTACTATCTGCAGCCTTGACCTGCAGGATCATGATGCAAAACTCTGCAAGTTCCTCCAGGCAGCAAAATGCATGAACCTCACTTATAACGAGGATAAATGTGTGTTCCGGACAGCACAGCTAGCCATACTTAGTTGCGTGGTCGAGAACAGTGTCATTGGCCTGACCCGTACCACATGCATTCACTAATGGGGTTGTCCCTCCCGCATACCCTCAAAGCTCTTTAGAGATGCCTTAGGTTTTTCTCATTCTACACTCAATGGGTCCCCAACTATGCAGACAAGATTCTCCCATTGGTCAGCTACCACGTTTCCCCTGTCAGCAGAAGACCAAGCCATTTTCTACCATATCAAACACAGTATCGCCAAGACAACCATGCATGCCATAGATAAGTCCACACCATTCCAAGATGGGTGCAAAGACACGGTCTCGATCTGGAACTTTCTCTATTGGGAGCCTTCCCTACCAACAGTGAATTTCAACAGACAACTGCCCCCCCACTTCAACCTTTGGGGTCCCAGAGGCTGCAGCTGACCATCCCCTAACCCTGACCACTGTTGTCGCCAACAATGTACCAGCTCCACACTCCCCCACCACCTCACCTGGCCCTATGCCTCGACAAACTATTAGCAGGCCAACCTCACAAACTGCTCAGGATGCTATGGCAGTGCCTCAACCATTGCCACGTCGCTTGCTGTGGCAGAGGAGACCCCCTGATAGACATAACTTGTAAAACGTGTATATATATAAATGTTTCACCTCTTTTTTCTCACACCCGCATGACTCTTCTTAAAAAGGAGGGGTGAATGTGGCAAACCACTGCTATACCATGATTGGCTGCTGCCAGCTGGACATGCCTCCTGAGACTGATCCTACCTATAGCCCCCTTGCATGCTCCCCCTTTCTCTTTGCTTCAGTCCATCAATGAGATTGATGGTTGTTCCAGTATTTAGTTAATAAAAGCCCGATAGTTTCACAACTCCAGCCTTTTGTGATTATTGATGGTGCATCACCCATGCATTCATTTTTGGTGCCAACCTTTACGAGTTGATTGCCAGGAATAGGATAAGGCTCAGATAATTCTTTCACAAATCCAGCTGAAAAATAAAGACTCCTTTTTTTTGTTCTTAGTCTCTGAGGATAGCAGATGAGGCAAAATGGAAACATAACCACATGGATCTAGAGGGACTTGCAGTGCTTTGAAATGAACTGCAAAACCCTTGCATACAATGTGGACAGAGAATTTAATATATCATGATTAATATCTACACTCCAACTGTTCTACACAAAATTCTACTTTCCATTACACCCAGTGCTTTCAAAAGTATGCTACAAAATTTTCATTTTCCACATTGATTTATTTCCCCTTTGACACTTACTGGTTTATTCAGTTCCACAAACTTAGCAGAAATGTTTTCTTTAGTTGTGGTGTGGTATGTCAGTGTTGCATTTATTATAAGAGCTGCCACTGACATACTCAGGAAGAGTTAAATATCACTGCTCATGGAGTCCTGCTGGCCCACACAATATAGCTCTGGGTCCGGGCTCCTCTACTGGGAAAACGTCCTTCCTAAGTCTGTCCTATCAATTAAAATATGTCAAAAACTCCCAGTAAATGCTAGAGGAACTCAGCAGGTCTCGTAGCATCCATCTACGTTTTGGCCTGAGCCCTTCCTCAAGGTAGAAGCGAAAAGCAGGCCGGCATCTCAATAAAGACTGAAAAATAAAGGTAGAAGAATGGAAGTGGGAGAAGTCCATCCAACAAACAAATGGTGTTCATTGGATTTGATAAGAGGAAAGGTGATTCCTTATTGAGACACCTGCCTGCTTTTTGCTTATCATGGCACATTCAGGGATCAGGTCCAAAACATCAGTAATATATCTTTGCCTCCTATGGATGGTGCAAGGCCAATTGTGTTCTCCAGCATTTATTGTGTGTTTGTACTACAATCACAGCATCTGCTGACTTCCATGTTTCACTCCTATGAATTAATATGCCTCCTTTAATTCTTCTTAACTGTGAAGAACAGTTCCAAGTTATCCTCATACAGCACATTTGCTGTCCCAGGAACTAGTCTAATAAATGTTTGCACGTTTAAAATATTTTTAGGAAAGAGACCACAGGATCATAAGAGAGGACCACTGGAGTCTCACTTCCCACCCATCGACGTGCTCTACAGGGATCATTGTCTGAAAGGGGGGGGTGCACAAAATCATTGAGGACCCCCACCTCCCTGCACACAACATCTTTCGGCTGCTCCTATCGGGAAAGAGATTCAGGAGTATACAAAGCCAGAACCACCAGGCTGAGAAACAGGTTCTTCCCACAGGCAGTGACAATGCTGAATGAGTGATAAAAGCTCATGAAACCCTCTGACTCTACCATTTAAAGAACACTATTTATTTATTTTTAAATAGGTACATTTGTTCTGCACGTGTCTGTAGGCGTGTTATGTCTGGTTGTGTGTCTGCATGTTTTGCACCGAGGACCAGAGAATGGTATTTCATCGGGTTGTACTTGTACAATCAGATGATAATAAACTTGAACTTGAACAAAATCATACACAGTACTCAACATGTTCTGGACATAATTGTAGTAAGATGTTCTTATGTTTTCAATTAAATTCTCTAGCAATCAAGACCAACAAACCCTTTTCCTTCCTAAAGTAACTCATCAGCCTGATACCCAACCCCACATTTTCTCTCCACTAATTTCTGATTTATTATTTCAGATTTCCACAGTCTGAACCCTGATTTCTTTCATCCATTTCAAACATTGTTGAGAAACACAAAAACTGAAAATGCTAGAATCTTCAATGAATAAAGAGGGACACAGCAGAGAGACCGCAAAGGTTCGAATCCGGTGCTGTCTGTAAGGAGTTTGTATGTTCCCCCATGTCTGTGTGGGTTTCTTCCTGATGCTCCAGTTTCCTTCCACCCTTCTAAACATACTGGGGGTTGTCGGTCAATCGGTGTAGTTGGAAAGCACAGTCTCATGGGCCGGAAGGGCCTGTTACCATGCTGAATGTCTGTATTTAGAACAGGCAGCATCCATAGATAGAAGTAGTCAATGCTTCAGGTCAGGACCCTTTATCTAAATAATTTCTCAATGAAGGGTTCCAACCTGATATATTGACTGGTAATTGCTCTCCAGAGATACTGCTTGACTCGCCAAGTTGCTCCAGCTTTTATTTGCTCACTGATCATACATTTATAAATCAGCTGAAGGTGAAAAATAAAAATAAATGCATCACCTTAAGACTTATAAAGTAGAGCTTTAGGTGGGAAGTTATTGGGATTTCATTGATCTTTAGCACCAGTAGCTCTGAGTCAAAAGAACAAGCAATAGGCTCACCTCTGTTAGGTCTGCTTTGTCATGAATGAGTGAGTCAAACACCAAACTGAGTCGAAATCAAGGTTCTTTGTTCTTTATTGCCGGATTGTAACACTTGCAACTAACAGTGTTAGTTGGAGAAGGCGCATTCTGCCGTTATCAGCAAGTGGTGTTTTTTATATACCTTAGGATACGTACTTAGTAAATTATCATACCATGACATTGTCCAATGAATAAACTGTTGCTGTCCCTCTCTGCTAGCCTCCTGCACATCAATTTGTCATCCCCACTCTTATCTTGAGAGTACAAGGTCACAACTGCATCTTGATACGGCCCAGCACTGGGAGACTCCCTCTACATTCCCAGCTCATGATGTTTTTACCTAACACCTCTCAGTTTCACAGTCTGTGCCGCGGTGATGTGAGTCCACACCTTTTGGTGTATCTGTAATACCATTTCAGTCGTAATATCTTTCAGATTTCAGATTTATTATCAGAGTACATACATGGAATCATATACAACCCTGAGATTCTTTTCCTGCGGGTGTAGCAGAATTGCCACTAATTGGTAATGCAAAAAAACTGCACTCAACCTACTCATGTCAACAAATAAAGAAATATAAACAAAACGACTGTGGAATATGAGGCAGAAAAAAAACAATAAAGTGCAAAAGTAAGTCCTTGATTGAGTTTGTTGTTGAGGAATCTGATGGTGGAGGGGGAGCAGCTGTTCCTGAACCTGGTGGTGGGAGTCTTGTGGCTCCTATACCTCTTTCCTGATGGTAGCAGCGAGAACAGAGAGTGTGCTGGGTTGTATGGTGAAGTGCCAGTTGATGAAGTAGACAAAGACGATGTGGTCAAACAATAATCATGGCTTTTATTAGCAGAAACTCATGGTACAATAATGAAAGACAATAGATGCAGATAAGTTATACCCAAGGGGAGTGTCCTTAACAGTAGAGATAATGCACAGCCAATGTTAGTACAGCAAGACCTGCCAGAGGGGAGACAGGCAACTTGGCAGACATTCACCACATGTGGATTCTCATGATCGCTGCTGGTCTCCGATAGCAGGATTCCCAGTAGATGCTCTCGTTGGTGGGGAGGGTTTTACCTGTGATATCCTGGCCTATGACCACTACCTTTTGCAGGGCTTTGCGCTCAGGGTTATTGGTGTCCCCATACCTGAGCAGTCCAAATCTGTCTTTAGATACAGTGAATATCAGGGACACACACATTGGGTGCTTGCTTACATTCAGCAGCCGATACCCTCACATGTCTTTACCTTTGTAGTAAAAGGCAAATATCTGCTTCCCTTTAAAATGATAGCATGTTCCAAGGCAATTTTAAAAAATATTGTCTTTTCCTGCATCTCCTGGCCGTCTTAAGCTTTCAACGTTCCTTTGCTGAGAAAGAACATTTTCCATTATTCTAGAATGGATTCCCTGCTAATTTCAGAGCTACAATCTATTTCCAAAGAATAATCTGTTGCAAAAGGTCAAATTGCAGTAGTGTTGATTTGGCACATGACATGAAACCTGCAGGCATAAGAAAGCACAGAGAAGAAGTCTGGTTCTTTTCGAAGATGTTGACATTGGTTTACTGGTGTAGCCCTAGGAATCTAATTGATGAATCTAATCTAATTTGAGTCTGCTGCAAATGATATCTAATTATGCAGGATCCATCATTCCAGCTGCAAATTTTTTTGTGGCAGGATTTTTAACCATTTTACTTCCTGATCTGAGGATGTGCCCTCTCTTCCACTTCTCCTCCTTTATATTTATTTTGGAGCTGCGTGTGTATGGCTTTAACTGTCCAGCTCTATTTCACCTTCAGTCACCTACTTGAACCAACTGCTCCTGGTTTTTCATGGAGTCCAGAGTCAATGTTGAGAACATTTCTTCCCCCTATCTTTACCCCAACATGGTACCAGCTCTGGATAAATTGTCCTGCCAGTGGACCACGACAGAGAACATGAAAAAGGCTGTGAGATATAAATCTCTGTTCTTGGCTTTTGCTTGACTGACCTGTGAGATGTTTTTCCTAATTTTGGTACCATTCTTCCAGTCCAGAGCCACAGCATATTTAAGTGTGGGGGATGGAGGGGTGGGGGGAGAAGCCAAGGCCTGAAATCATCGTTTTTTTGTGTTTATTATGCAGTCGGTAGGAGAGACAGGGAAGAAACCAACTAAATGACTGCTGCACAGGGAAAAGGGAGGAAGGAGCTATAGACTTTGAGCAGAGCCTTAAGTGGGGGGGGGAAGGGTCATAGCCAAAAAATGATTGAGAATGGCTGTGACTTTGAACCCACTTCAATGATTGAACCATGGAGGACGTTAATATTATCTGAAGGCTGTCCAGTAAATAATGTTGATTAAAATGCAAAATGCTGCAGGTACTGAAAATAGAAAAAAAAACATTAGTAATACTCCCCAGGTCAAACAGCAGCTATGAAGAAAGAAAAAGAAAGCATGTTTTAGGTCAGTAGAACAGCAATCTGTTGCATTGAATCACACCCTGTTCATGAATCAAGAAGATGATTTTGTGCTGTGGTCTCAATCTTTTTCTTCCCACTCACATATCACTTTAAGTAATTTGTATGCCATAGGTGATCTGTGATTAGTAAGGGATTACTTAAGGTGATATGTGGGTGGAAAGAAAAAGTTTGAAAACCATTGTTTTAATCAAACTTAATTGATTCATTATGTGCACAGTTTCATAACTCCAAAGAAAATGGGCCAATAACAATTTTTCTCCAGCAAAATATTTCAATAACAATTGGGTCTAGAGCAGTGATTCTCAACCTTCCCTTTCCACTCACATACCACGTTAAGTAATCCCTTACTAATCACTTTATGGCATAGGGATTACTTAACGTGGTATGTGAGTGGAAAGAAAAAGGTTGAGAACCACTGGTTTAGCGCGTAATGACTACAGCAGGGAAAGATGCCAGTTGAGCTGACAAGTTTTTCCCAGTTCTCAGATTCAGAATCAGAATTTGTCATGAATATGCCGCAAAATTTGTTTTGTTACGGCATTACAGTGCAAATATTGTTATAAATTACACTAAAAATAAATAAATTTGTGTAAAAAAAAAGAGAAAGTAAACTTGTGTCTATGGTTCATTGTCCATTCCGAAATCTGATGGCAGCGGAGAAGAAGCTGACGTGCCACTGCATGTTCATCTTCAGACTCCTGTTCCTCTTTTCTGATGGTAGCTGTGTGAAGGGGGCATGGCTTGGGTGGTGAGGGTCCTTGAGGATAGAGGCTGCTTTCTTCAGACACCGCCTCTTGTAGATGTCCTCGATGGAGTGAAGTCTGGTGCCCATGATGGCACTGGCTGAGTTCACAACTCTCTGTAGTTTTTTCCTCTCCTGTACATTGGCACCTTCATACCAGTCAGATGGCCTTACTCGGTACACCCGTAGAAATATGCAAGAGCCTTTGGCGTCATACCAAATCTCATCAAACTCCTTGCAAAGAATAGCTGCTGGTGAGCCTTCTTCAAGATTGCATCAACATTGAAGCCCCAGGGCAGATCTTCATAAGAAAACTCCTTATAACCCCATAAATTCTCCTCTTTCTGATAAGTATCCAGATCCATTTTGAATACCAATAATTGAAGCTGCCTTCTCCACTACTCCAGGCAATGTATTTCATACTGTGTAAAATCTTTTCTCCTCGTGATATCCCATTAAAACCTTGAAGGGAATAAAATTGATGCTTATTGCACCAGCTCGAATTCTGAGGTGCCCTCTAATCCCATTTTTTGCTATTGCATCCTAGGTCTGAACTCGTTAATGGAAAGGAAACTTTCAGACTCCTAAATAACACCTTTAATGATCTTCTAGTTTTCATTCCTGTGGGCTTTTTTTGAATAGAGCAGTTAGAATGATGTTGGAAACTTCCTAAAATGATTCAAACAAAACCAAAGCAATGCTTCAAAAATCATGGCAGTGAAAAGTCAACTGGTCATAAATAAATCCAGAGTTAATGATTCAGACAGCCAGAGTTTCATATTTTTGAGAAGCTTCTGCTTTTTGCAGAAGTAGTGGAGTGACAGCTTATTCAAGCCCGTCAGCTCTGCTTCCAATAATTTAGCAACCCTTTCAACTCGTGTCTGACTGTGTATCTTGGAGGATATTAGAATGTTAACCAACTGCCTGCCTATAATGCTCCTCATTAACACATCTCCAATAACATTTCTTCAGTTATATTAAAAGAGGTGCAATTCTTTCATGGGCTCGAGGTCAGCAGAAAGCATTTTAACAGCGGCCACGTGGTGTGGGTAGATGGATATTGGCCAAGACTCCAGGATGTCACTCTGGATAATTCTGTCATCATTGTTTTATCCCAACCTGAGACAGCAGATGGGCTCCTGATTAACATCACCTTCAGGAGACCAATCTGCACTCAGATAGACGAGACTTCATCTGTCACCAGCTTCACTGTCTTCCCTTCCTCATATCACTTCTTTTCATTATCACATTGCCAATTCTGCTAATATACTTCTTTTTGTTATGAGGTGAATCAGGTCAGCTTGAACAAATATTTCCTGATGTTGCTTTTGTTTGCATTACTAATACATTTGCCAATTAGATGGTTCTGTGTTATTGCCCATCCAATGTCTAGATCTAATTTTATGCTGCTAGCAATGAACTCATGCAGCCTGGATCCAAACTATATATGGTACGGGAATCAGATGTATTAAAACAGGGGTGGGAAACCTTTTTTTTAATAAAACTCACGTTCCCCCTTAAGAAATCCCTATGCCATAAGTGCTCTGTGATTAGTAAGGGATTGCTTAAGGTGGTAGGTGAGTGGGAAGGGAAGGTTGAGAACCACTGCTCTAGACCCAGTTGTTACTGAAATATTTTGCTGAGGCACCTCTACCTCTTTTCTGATGGTAGCAGTGAGAACAGAGCGTGTGCGGGGTGGTGTGGATCCTTAATGATTGCTGCTGCTCTCCGGCACACTGTGACGTGAATTCTTTTCAAAAGAACAAGATTAAAATTTGGTGCACTGAGGAGAAACCAGTGCCATTTCATGCTTCAAAAAATACAGCAATCCACTCTCTGATTATTTGGAAATCCTGATAATTTGGCATCTGACAAGCTGATGTTTCCCATCCTTCCCTGAAACTCACTGAAGGGCCAATTCCTGCATTCCCTCATCTCTCTTTGGAGCCCAGCTTTGAACTCTCTATCTCCCACTGATTCCGATACTCCCTTCATACTTGAGCAACACACAAAGTGCTGGAGGAAGTTAGCGAGTCAAGCAACATCCATGGAGGGCAATAGAGAGTGGGTGCTTTGGACTGATGATCTTTCATCAGGAACAGGTATTGTGTAAGAACACATGCAGGAAGAAATCAGCCCTTCTCGCAGCTTCCATAGGAGGTAAAGGTATATTACCGACATTTTGGGCCTGAGCCCTTTTTCAAGGAACAGGAATACTTCAAAATAAAGACTAAAGAATAGAGGAGGGGGGAGGAGTCCAGACCAACAATAGGTGTTCATTGGATATGATAAGAGGAAAGGTGAGAATTGATTTTGGCTCTGTGAAAGAAAACAGAGGGAAGAGGGAAGAGGTAGAGAGAGAGAGAGAGAGAGAGAGAGAGAGAGAGAGAGAGCGAGCTGGACAAAATGTGCCGGGGGAGGAAGTGGCATGGGGTGGGGGTTTAACGGAAACCGGAGAAGTCATGCCATCTCGTTGGAGGCTGCCCAGACGGAAGATGAGGTGTTGTTGCTCCAATATGTGGGTGGTCTCAGCCTGGCAGTGGATGAGACATGTCATCAAGGGAATGGTATTGGGAATTGAAATGGAATTGGGTAGCTCTGCTTTCCAGACATATTTTTTTCAATTCTTGCTCCAAGTTTTACTTTTACCTCTCAAGTAAACAGCTGTCAGAGTCACCTGGAAATGAATATAAAAAAGGGAACTTTTAGAAACTGGCAAAGTTATCCAGGGATTGAAATTTCACAGCACAGTCCTTCAAATGTGTTCAGTGTTTAACTGCTTCACATTATCTCAAATGTGTTAAACTGTACTAAAATAGCACACAATGGAATTTGTCTGTTAACAGTGTTATCAAGGTATCTTTTCTTTATTGTATGTGAGCAGTTAAATATTAAGGATCAATTACAGTGGCACATTTCATCAGAACTAACCTGCAAAGACTCCAGTGTGAATAAATTAATGCTAAAATTTTATTTTCAGAAGGTGCTGTTCAAAATGTGAGAAGGTGTAACTGCAATTAGATCCAATTACAGTGCTAATTTCACATGGAATCAAATCACCAGGGGTGATTGTGTTTGAAGTTGCTTTTTTACATCTCCAGTTCTCCCTGGTTGTTTTTTTCTTCTCTCTGAGACGAGTTAGGAATTAGAAGCAATCATTGGAAGAATACCTAATGCCCCTTTTATGCATTGATTAACATGGTTAATTCCTAACAACATTTTTCTTTCAAAGAGAAATTTTAATGGGTTAGGGAAAAAGTCTTGAAGGTGAATGTCATGGAGTTGTATAGTTTGGACACAGAAATGCTGGAGGACCTCAGCCGGTATCACAGTCTCCATGGGAGGTAACGATATATTACCAACGTTTCGGGACAGAGCCTCAAGCCTGAAATCTTACTAATAAATCTTTACTTCCTATTGAAGCTGCAGGACTGGCTGAGACCCACAGCATTTCTAAGCCCAAACTATACAACTTATAAGTGACAAAGCCCTCTGGTCTATTTAAAAATTCCTTTAATGCTCAAAGACATTTATAAACGATACAAATTGGCTCAAATAATTTTTTTTAAAATACACATTGTTAGAAAAACAATAAATTAATTTGAAAGCACCTTATCGTCTAGGAAATTATTTAAAACATTCTGATGTAATAAAACAAAACCAAAATAGCCCACGCATGTGCAAAAGGTTGGTGATCCTTTTGGACACCAGCCAGCTGAGCCTTAAAGCGGAGAGCCAGATGTGAAGTGCATTAACGCCTCACCTTGGGGCTGACTATGATCTGCAGTTACTGCATTTCACGGCTTATATTTGGAAGTGAGAGGAAGACATAGGGGGTTAATAAACAATGATGACCCGAAGGAAAGCAGAATCTCCTCCGTTACATGCATTATATAACTGAGATGTTGCACAGTCGTTCTCATTGGTAAATCCTGATCTCAAAGAGAGGGAGCTGAGAATTATACTGCAATTAAGTGAAGATCCTGTCAGACCCATCTGCCCTGTTCTACATTCAGCCATGGCCAACTGTGAGAGGATAGACTGGGCTTGGAGAGGGAGCTTATGAGAAAATAATTGCAGCATAGTTTGTGTATCCGAGAGTAAAAGATTAAGACGCAATCTAGATTAAAGATTCACAATTATTTTACTGTCATGTAATAAAACAGAAAATGTAATATTTCACAAAATTTTCTTTAGTCTACCATAAGACAAAGATTCATCATCAGCCGAAAATGCCTGGTTGCCCCTTAGACAGTCAGAGAAACAGAATCAAAAGAGGGTCTCCCCTGAGTCACTGAGTGTCCATAGATCACCTCCAGTGCTCCCATAGCGTCTGAAGCCACACAGCCATCAATCCAAACCATCAGCCACCTGAGCTCCAGTTGAAACAATCAGGAAGGCTCCAGCTCCCTTGTCACCCTGTTGCATACCTGGTACCGCTTCACCCAGTCTCTCGCAGTTTACAGCCTCATGTGAGTCCCTTGACTACAGTTGCCAGAGGCCCACTGCCTGTGTGTTCTTCAGCCTCACAGCCCCTCACTGGTCTCCTGCCATGGTCACTGTCCTGAGGATCGTCTCCTCTGCCAATCTAAGTTAGGCTATTGCAATTATGATAGAATTTGTAAATTCCATTGCATCATGATGCAGTGTTTTGACCTTGAAATGTCTGCTGTCTCTTTCCCTCCACACATGCTGCCTGAGCCATTGGGTTCCTCCAGCAGTTTGCCTTTAATGCTCTAAATTCTAGCATCAACAGTCTCCTGTACCCTTTCAGGGGGAAAATTCCTTCCAAAACTGCTCACGCCTCCAAAATGGGCCTTGGAAGTCAAGAATGAAAGGAAAAGGGGTTGGGGAGGTTCAATAGAGATAAATAATAAGGTAGAACATGGATAAAATAAGAGAAAAAATGTAACCCCAAATAAGGGGAAAACAAATGCAGCTTTTATTAAATTGTCATTTCCACGCTCATGTTTAGTGTTGCTGAATATTTCTATTCTGATACTCACATCTCTATATCAAACATACAAACTGAACTGAGGGCATCAGTCAGTCAGGAAGACAGAGATCCCTTCTGATGTGATTGAGAGATTAAAAGACTTTATTGGTTCTTATTCATGAACAGCAGCAACGTGAAGGCTTCTGCTTTTTCATTCCTCACTATGCTGTCTTGTAATCTCAGTGCTGTAAACATTGTGTGCAGACCTTACGCATTAAACTTTTAAAAACATTACAAGATACAGTCATGCCAGGTGAAAGATGTATTACTGAGGTGATAGTTCAGCAAGATCCTCTCTGTGTTTGCCAATGGACTGACGGGCTTGATTAATTTCTTGCATTTGGCCCTCAGTAGCGACTGGCTGTGAATTCCATTGCTCATTTTGATGAGAGGTTTGTCTTTGTCAGAACCTTATGCCTGGTCAATTTCATTGAAAGTCATGTCACAAATGGAACATGCCCAAAACAAACATATCTTGAAAGCCCCACACAAAAAAAAAGTTGAGTTTTGAATGTGTTGAGTTTCTATATTGCATTAGCTGCAAGTTTGAGTGGCATTTAATTCACAGCCTTTCAAGCAGTTTTGTTTTATTTCCATGAAAAATTAATTCTTCAAGTTTTTGTCTCTGTAAACAGGATGTTATTTCAGCAGGGGTGCCCGATTCCCCACAAACAAAAGAAATAATGGATCAAAATTATAAGCTACTATTTAAAGCAAACATTTATTACTGGTCCTGTGATTCAGAACTCATTTACAAATGAAAAGACTATTTGGTTTCCTCAACACGATTATTTCATTTCCAAGGCTGGAATAAATAATGCTTCTTTAATTGGGATGCCTATAAGACACATGAATTGTGAAAGATTATTCTTTGAAGTCAACTCTCATAAGTGATCTCTTAAACTTGTTTCCATTTTGCAAGAAGCTATTTAATTTTTCACTGGTAAAATTCCTCTCAGCTACTGATCTGCTTGTCATTCAAATGTGCAAGCCTAATACAGAAAAAGCCCCGGTATCTGGCACCACGGGGATTGGTAGATACTGGACATGGGAATATTCCGGTTGCTTGAGACTCACTCTTGCAATGCCTGATTAATACACCAGCATTATGAATAAACCATTTAAAAGACGAAAGATTAAATGTAATGCAATTTGGGAAAAAAATAAGTATTGTAGTCCTTAATTATGTAAAGTTCACTTTAATCAGGTAATTTCAATTTAAATTTGAACCCCGGTCACTGGCGCTGCACTAATTACTAGCTGTGCCACCGCTATAATTAATACTCCCTCCCCAAGTTTACAGATAAAGCCTTATTAATATATTTAATAATATACTCTTACTAGGCAGGAGGCGGGTGACACTTTGAGAAAGTCCCCCAGCGGCAATGACATTGGCCAGCTCTTCATCCTGGGCGCTGCCGTTTTATTGAAACAGATGCTGCGGGCAGGGCACGACCAGGGTGATCCGCTGGCTGAATATTTGCTCCCAGCTTCACCAATGAGTTGTGTGTTGCTTTGGAGAACATTTACTTTTACAATTTTAAACTTTAATGCATTTTAATTTTTTTTAATTTATTTCCTCCATTTTCTTTTGCCGGTTGCTTGAATTCCAGATAATGGGGATTTTATTTTATTTCCTCTTCAGGCAAGGGAAGAAAATATCAACTCTCTCTCTCTCTCTCTCTCTCTCCATAGTTGCTGCTTGATCTGTTGAGTGTTTGCACCACTCTGTTTCTCCATCCCACAATGTAGAAAGTTGTAAAACATGAAAGTCTGCAGATGCCATGAAGTAAAACACAGAGCTGGAGAAACTCAGCAGGTCAAACAGTGCACTTTATATAGCAAAGATAAAGATACACAATCTACACTTTGGGCCTGAGCCATTCATCAAGTTATGAGCAAAATGTAGAACAGGTTCCTGAATAAAATGGTCAGGGTAATTTTCATTATAAGATCAGAAATCGGAATGTTCCCTGATGTACACCAGAAATTGACAATCCCAGAGTAGGAGAGAAAAGATCAAGTGTTGGAACAACGATTCAGCCAGATCATTGCTCCTGGTGTGTTCATGTGAGTGGTAGAATCTGGGAGGAAGAGTTACGAAAGTGGGGAGAATAAAATGGAATTAATGCAGGCCAGTGGAGAAGCTGTACTCGCTGCGTGCACAGCCCGCTCCTCTCCACACTACCTACCCACGGTTGCATTGCCAGATCCAGCTGGAACAGTGTCATCAAGTTTGCCAATGACACCACAGGAGCTGACATTCTCAGCAACAACAATAAGTAGCACTACAGAGAAGAGGTGAAAAATCTCGTGATCTGGTGCAAGAGTCACAACCTGACTCTCAATGTGGACAAGACAAAGAAGATGATCAGGGACTTCAGGAGGACCAGAAGAGACCACCCTCCACTACACATCAATAAGTCTGTAGTAGAGTGAGAGGAGAGCACAAAGTTCCTTAACTAGTGACCTATCGTGGACACACATCATCTCCTCACTTGTCAGGAAAGCACAACCATGACTGCAATTTCAGAGAAGGCTGAAGCAGGCAAGGGCACTGGCCACCATTATGTCAACCTTCTACAGGAGCTCTATCAAGAGCATCCTGGCTGGTTGCATCACAGTGTGGTATGGTTGCTGCAGGGAAATGAATTGGAGGTCAAACCACAGGACCATAAGAGTGGCAGAAAGGATCAGAGGAGTCTCCTCCCCTCCGTCAACTTGATCCTCCTGGATCCTTGTCTGAAGAAGGTGTGCAAAGTTATTGAGGTCCCATTCCACCCCACAGACAGCATCTTTCACCTGCTCCCATGGGGAAAGAGAGACAGGAGTATCAGAGCCAGCACCACCTGGCTGAGGATCAGCTTCTTCCCACAAGAATGCTGAACGAACAAAGGAACTGCTCACACTAACCATCCAAGACTCATATTTATGAAACATTGTTTATTTGTGTGTATGAATAGGAACATCACTTCTCCCCTCAATCCTGAACTAGATCATGGAAACTCAACCAACACCACCAGAGAAATACCTCCTCCAGAAGCACTGCAGCAGCACATGAAGGAGGTTCTCCAACATCTTGTCAAGTATAATTATAAATGGACAATATGTTTGCGAGGAGTTTGTATTTTCTGCCCATGCCTGAGTGGGGTTTTGTCTGTGTTTCCGCCCACCGTTCACTGGGGTTGTGAGTCAAGTGGAGTGCAATTGAGCGGCACAGGCTCGTGGACTGGAAGGGCTGTCTAGCTAAATAAATACCAGGCTGTCTAGCTAAATGAATAAATAAATAGAAATGCTGGCCCTGTCCATGATGAAGAGATCTCAAAAATCAATAAAGAAAAAAGGGTACACACAGACATTACAATGGAAATTATGGATCCTAGGAGCTTCAGTAAAATCTCAGTGAGATACTGTTGCAAAATATCTTTTAATTCTTCATTGTCTGATCGCTTGAGAATTCTGAATCACACTCACATCAGTTTTCAATCTGTTACATTCCATTGAGAATTTAGAAAATCATCTAATGAATAAATCCGTTTTAGCTGGGCAATTTAAAGAAATGCAACACACCATAACTAATAGAACATAAAGCAATTCAGAACAATATGCCATATATTATTATAAAATGTTTCATTAAATTTTCTGGTCAAATTGTTTTTCCAACACTTGGTCTTCTCCCTCCTGTTCTGGAATTGTCAATTTCATTTGATTCTCCTTGATACAGCCTCTCCTGACACACATTTATCATCCTCTCCCATTGAGTGCCACCACTAACATTAAGGCAGCCAACACCATAAAGGACCCCCATCACTCTAGTCACAACCACTTCTCACTGCTCCCTTCAGGTGGAAGGTACAGAAATCTGAAGACCAGCACCTCTGGGTTCAAGAACAGTTTCTTTCCAACAGCTATCAGGCCCCTGAACTTGTTCCATTTGAACTGTCTGCACCTTTGCAAATCAGATATTTTGCACAAGGATTTTTTTTTTTGTTATCTATCTCTTGCATTCATTACCTTTTTTAATTTAGTTCAATTAGTTTGCTATTATGGTTTTTCTTCACAAGTACCTGCTCGACTGCAGCATGTCAGAATTTCAGTGCATCTGTAAATTGTATTATAAACTTATTATAATAAACTCATTATAATTATCATTAAAAATATAGAAATGCTGGAGGAGCTCACAGTGTCCACAGGAGATAAAGATATATTATCAATGTTTCGGGCCTGAGCCCTTCTTCAAGGTATGAGTAAAAAACAGGCAGGTGCCTGAATTAGAAGAAGCACAGACTAACAGACAAAAGGTGTTAAATGGATCTGGAGAGGAGGCCAAGAGAGAGGAGAGGTCAGAAATTATGGTGGCGGTGGGGGGTGAGGGGGGGGGAAGCTCTGTGAATGCAGAGCTGGGTTAAAGGAGACAGAGGAAAAAGGGGGAAGAGAGAGAGAGAGACAGACAGACAGACAGAGCTGGAGGAAAGATGAAAAAGGGGTAGTAGGGCTAATGGAAACCGGAGAAGTCTATGTTAATGCCATCCTGTTGGAGGGTAGCCAAATGGAAAATGAGATGCTGTTCATTATCATTAAACCTCTACTGATCTCTAACCTTCCAGAAGGCTTCTCTTTTGTACTCCTCTTTCTGATCTTTTTCTAACTTCCCAGTTCTGATGAAAAATTATACAACAGAAACAAAAAAAAGCCAACTGCCTGAGGAGCTCTGACATTCAGAAGGCGTCCGTGATTTCCATTATCACCTTTCCTGTTGATCCGATTCTACCACAGTGCCGCGGCTCAAGACCATCCAGCCTCTTTCTCCACCTAACCCTTCCCTCCCCTCACCTGGCCTCATCTGCTTCCTTCCTCCTTTCCCATGTCTGCTTTCACCTGTCGCCTACCTACTTCAGTTTCCCAACTTCTCCCGTTTCCCTTCCCCGACCCAGTTCCATAAGCCCATTGTAGTGTGCGTTAAAAGAACCAAAGACTTGTTGATCCAAACCAAGGCTTTTCTTAACTAAAAGACTGGAGCATATCATAAGTAGGTCGACCAGTCCAGAATGACCTGGTCAGGCTAGGAGAAATCCTTTAAACCATGTGGCTACGCTCTCAGCCAATCACAGTCATCCTACACTACCATCTGTACATATGTACAAATACACATTGGTGATAGAATCTGTACTATCACACTGACCATCCCTCCCTGGTTCACCTATCACCAACTGGCCCTTGTCTCCTCCCGCTTCTCTCTCCCCTTCATACTGGCTCCTTGCCCGTCTGCCCTCTCGGCACTGATGTAATGTCTCAATCTGATGAGATTCCCTCCCCATTTTCTCCAGCTGTTTTTTTTGTTCCAGATTACAACATCAAACTCCTAAACAACGCTCAATCAGAAACTAATTTACTTTGGACATTATTTATTACTAAACAATTTTTTATCTGTATTTGCACAGTCATTTTGTTTTTATTTCTCTCCTTTGAATAACTTTTTCTTGCGTAGTTTACAGATACCAATAAAAATAAAATCTGCCTCGACTGCAGAATAAAGAATCTCAGGGTTTTATGTGATGTGTGTGTATTTTGACAAATACATTTAAACTTGAACATCTACAGTCACTTGTGTCTTTATAAAACTGACATGTTAGTATTATTTCCTTCTCCACAAATCCTCTCTGATGAACTAAGTATTTTCATCATTTTTGCTCTTATTTCAGCTTTGCAAAGTCTGAAGTCATTTTTTAATATTTTGGATGTAATATCATGGCAAGTATGCAAATACGTTGCAGGAAAATTACAGCCCCAAAATAAGTCAGCCGTCACTGGAATCTCTTTGACTCTACTCTATGGAAAATGATCCTGACTTTGCAATCCAACATAATAGTGGAAGGAGAAACGGATCTTCATTCTGCGACTGGATGCAAAAAAAGACAGTTCACTCTAAAGGAGGAACCCTTTTCTTACAGGGGGAATGAGTAAACCAGAATCTGTCTACAACCAGGTTATTATGGCTGATGTTCTTGTAGACTGGAGGATCGAGGGCGGCACAGTTAGTGTCAGGCGGCACAGTTAGCGTAGCAGTCAGCGCAATGCTGTTACAGCGCCAAAGAGCGGGGTTCAATTCCCATACTGCCTATAAGGAGTTTGTATGTTCTCCCCATATCTCTGTGGGTTTCCTCCGGATGCTCCGGTTTCCTCCCACCCTTCAAAAATATGCTGGGGGAATAAGCCAACTGGGTGTAATTGGGTGCCACAGGCTCGTGGGCCAAAAGGGCCTGTTACTGTGCTGTATGTGTAAATTTAAATTTAATTCCGAGAACCTTTGTTCTTTTTAATCAGAGCTATGCTTATGAAGTCAAAAGACATAGGCTGTTGATTTAAACTAACCGCAAAAGAAATCAAGAAAATGTACACATGGGTGTAATCCAATGACAAAACAAAGAGCTGCAATGTGATTTTGAGTTGATATCAGTACAGCTGTCAGCTGGATATTAAGATTATGCAGGCATATAATGAGATAATTGACTACTTGCTGATATTTCCATTCAATTTTCAAATTCTTATCTCACTTTCATCTGGCTTGCATCTCTCTCTGTAACTGTATCCAGCCAACAAATCTCTGCATACTTTGTGATCCTTCAATTCTGGCATCCTGACAGTGCTCTGACGTCCAGTTTCCACTTTGTCTCTGCTCCAGCCCTGACCTCCCTTCCTAAACCACTCCTTCTAATTGACTTCTCAGCTGAATGTCTTGCCCCCATGAATCTTTAGATAGCTTGGTGAAACATCTTGATTTTTTTCTTACCCCGCAACCAAGGAAAGAGTGGATTTCTACAGTGCTTTTTCAGGACATCGCACAGCACTTTACAACCAATAAAATGCTGTTGAATTAACTCACTGATAATGCAAGATGCAGAGCAAGATCCCAATGGCTGTGCTGTGACTGCGACTATAAAATCTACCTTAGGAATATTGAAAAGGGTGTATTCAGTTGGCCCACTTTACCCGTGGAAGGGAGAAGGGGTCAGTTTAATGCTAAATCTATTTCTATATCAGCTTAAAATTGAGCTCAAATGGAATTTGAACCCAGAATTTTCTGACTCAAAAATGTTTTTTACACAGCTGCTACGTTCCAGGGAATTATTGCCATTTTCCTAGAACCCATGCTTTGTAGAAAGGTTGGAATGCAAATGAGGGTGTCATTGCATTCTGATGTTTTACCTCCTAGACCCCCAGTAAGTTTCCCAGAATGCCTGCAGTCTAAAGTTAGCTGCAAGCATTCCATGAACAATGATCTAATGAATAGCACGTATTGATCATGCACTTTGCAAGTCCTGCCTCTTTAATTACCGCACTTCCGGTATACTGTGTAAACTCGCATAAGGAAACTGAGATTTGATGTTTTGGTCGTTACATTCTTCAGACTGGTAACATCACACAAATTCTATCTAAAAAGAAACATAAGAGATAACAGTGCAACTGAGTGGTTGAATTTTTGTATTTCATTGACTTTCAGGACCCAGACATGGCTGACAAGGCCAGCATTTATAGTCCATCCCTAATTGCTCTTGCAAAGGTTCACTATATTTCCCAAATCAAGTTGGTCTGCAACATGGAGAGGAAGCACAAGATGGGAATGTTACTGCTGGCTGCTGCCTTTGTCCTTCTTGGCGGTGGAGGTCGTGGGTCTGAGAGATGATGTTGGAGAGTGGCTGGATGAGTCGCTGGAGTGGGTTTGGTTGATGTATCCAGTGCAACCTGAGGGTAGCTATTGGAGAAGCAAACAAGTGGGTTGCTTTGTCCTGGATCGTCATGTTTCAATATTTAAATGAGATGTACAGCACAGTGCTGCCCAAATACACCAATTAACCTACAACCCTCTATGTTTTGAAGGGTGGGTGGAAACTGGAGCACCCAGGGAAAACCCACGGATACACGGGGAGAACATACAAACTCCTTACAGACTGTGTCAGATTGAAACCCAAGTCACTGGCACTGTAATAGCGTCGCACTAACTGCCCTGTGTGTGCACCATGAATGCAAGCTGATGATCTTGTTAACGTGAGGAATGATTAAGGGGCCAATCCCTTTCAGGTTAACGGTGTGATTTAATGCAATGTCAAGTCCTCCCTCACACTAAGATGATCAAATTTCCCAGTTGTGGCCATTCTGGTTGAACGAGAATGGAAAATGAACAGATTTTTTAAAATTTTTTTTATTTTACACACTATGAACCATACTAACCAAAATACACACAAACATTTCCCTCTTGAATATACACAGTGTCATTTTCTCCCCTTTTCCCCCCCTGCCATCCCTCCCTCCTTCACCCCCACCCCTCCCCACCCACTCAATGTTCAACCTATATGATACATTAAACCCATTAAACAATGTCATCACACAATGAAAATAAACAAGAAATTTGTGTCATCTACTTTTACACACTGGGTCAGTTCATTTCGTCTTCTCCTTCCTTCTGTCATTTTAGGTGGTGAAGGTCCACGGTAGGACTTCTCTGTTGTGTTCCATGTACGGTTCCCAAATTTGTTCGAATACTGTGATGTTATTTCTTAAATTATATGTTATTTTTTTCCAATGGAATACATTTATTCATTTCTATGTACCATTGCTGTATTCTCAGGCTATCTTCTAATTTCCAGGTTGACATAATACATTTTTTTTGCTACAACTATCAAAATAACAAGGGGGCTTACAGCTACCAAACTTTTAAGAATTATTATAGAGCCGCACAATTAAGATACCTATCAGATTTTTATCAAACAAGGGAAAAACCAGATTGGACTAGATTAGAGTTAGATAAAATAGGGGAGAAGGTACCAGAACATATACTATATAAGTAGGATGAAAAGCTGGTGCAACATAGGAACTCACCAGTACTGCACCACCTGCTCAACATTTGGAAGAAGATTCACGTAGAAAGGAATAAAACAAATTACCAACTACCAAAACTAATATTGACGCAAAATCAACTAATCCCTTTCACAATAGATAACCTTTCCTTTAGAGAATGGGAGCGAAAAGGGATGAAAAGAATAGAAAATTGTTTTTTGGGAAATAAATTATCTTTTGAACAATGAAGGACAAATATGGTATAACTCACGGTACAATGTTTGCATACCACCAACTGAAAACCTACTTGAAGGACAAATTGGGAAGCAGGCTGAGGTTACCAGAAGGAAGCAATTTTGAATATGTGATTACAGACACAATGATAATTAAAAGATTTATAACAAACATGTACATCAAACTGCAAGAGAAAGAGAATGATGAAATAAGCTGTAAAAACATAAAGATAAAGAATGAAACATGGGAGAAGCTATGCTCCGGAACTATGAGAAATACAATAAACATGAGGTTATGCATGATACAATATAATTGGTTACACAGGGTATACACCATGCCCCAAAAGTTAAATAAATGGGACCCAACAGTATCAGATAGATGTTTTCGCTGTCAGGAGGAAACGGGAACAACAGTACATGCAATTTGGGCATGTGAGAAAGTGGAAAATTTTGGGAAGATCGAAATCAGATATTAAATAAAATCACAAAAAGCAACATACCAAAAAATCCAGAGATCTTTCTTCTAAGTAATATAAGAAGTAAAGAACTTGGACTCGATTTGGATGGAGCACAGAAAATGAACAGATTTTGAAGAGAAAAAAAATTTCCATCATCTGATAGGAATCAAAAGGGTTCAAGAATTCTTATTCAAGAATGGGAGTAGCTTTATTATGCATCTGATTGTCTTCTAAGTTTCTGATAATGGATGGTTAATATTAATGGCCCAGCAACAACTCTCTGCTTCAAAGGAAGAAGAGTCACCAAAAATAAAGAAATGTCAGAAATCAAAAGCATCTTGAGCATTTAGCTTTAGCACATGTTCGGCATCAAAAAAACCGACAAAGTGGTGCCGGTACAGAGTCAGAACATTTTGAGGAATGGACAATTTTTATCCTGTGACATGCCTAACTCGGAAAATGTACGTTGAGACGGCTATTATGAATAAAGGCGACTTTCTCATTCTCAACTAGTACATTGCGTTGGTCTTTAAAACTGGCTCCTCACAATTTCACATACAAAATAGTGTAACTATCAGAAGAATTTTCCAAAGGCTCCGATTTTCCATCAGTGCTACATCTGATTTAATATTTCATGAAGAGGTGACACTGTTTTTGGAGCTTAGCACATTGGTTTCACTGACTACAAAATGATTAAAGAAGCATAGTTTTGTTTTTCATTTGAAGATGATTGGTAGCATAAAATATGCTCCTTTTATTGTTCTGTTGTTTATAAAGGTATTTGCAAAAGTAAGAATAACTGACCTCTCAAATAAACGCAGAGGATTTGAGTTATTCCCCAGTTCTCAGCAGGGGTGGAAAATTTCAAACAAGCCAAGGATCTCAGTGCTAATCTTTCAACTGTGTTATAAAGCTGGGGGTTCAAGTCCCAGTGCAGAGACGTGAGCACTAGTCCAGAATTTCTTAGCATGGTACTGCAGTGTTAATTGTGCAATTCTTTGGATGGAAGTTAAATCAGCCTCTGTCTCAGATCGATAAAAACAAAAGCAAGGTATCAATTTATAGGAGTGCAGATCATTTATTCCTGTTGTTCCAATGAACTCTTATCCCTCAATCAAAATCACTAAAAGCTAGCATCTGGTCACTGTGATATTGAACCTTGTGGAAGATTTCTCACTCTCTCCCCGTTTTAACCTGTTAAATAAACACATTTTGTCACGTCATTGCCTTTTCTGCAAGTTTTGTTCACAATATAATTCACTTGAGGAAATTATCCTCAAGCAGTCCTTAAAGATTCATTATGGATTGTCAAGATCAAGATTCTTTTATTGTCGCCTAAGTACGGAACATGATATTGCCTTCTGCCTGACTTAAGACAGACAAAGAGTCACCATTATTTATGTCCGGAGCCCTTTACAGTTATGAAAGAAAGAGAAGCAAAAGAGAGTCCCTTCAGAGTCACTGAGTGTCCATGGATTTTCCCCCAATGCTCCTGCAGCCTCTGCAGCCACACAGACCCCTGTTCGATCCTTCAGCAACTCGAACTCCAGATCTAAACCTCTGATACGATCAGGAAGCCTTCATCACCCGAGCTCTTCAGGAGCCCTTCTTTCCATTAGCACCTTCTCGAACCCCCAGCTCCAATACTTGGTTCCCATGATTATTTTTGTCACCCGGAGATTTCCATTACTAAACAGCGCCTGAACAAAAAAATCAAGTACCACTTCTTTCATTTTGTGTGTGGTCAACTTCAAATGTATCTATGCTTTGAAGGAACATAAACCCATTCAAGAATTGTCTGAAATTATGAGCATAAGGGAGGATGGGAATAACATTTCTCACTACTTTTATTTGGTCAGAAACAATTCTTCATAATAAAGAACATGCTGAGATATAAAATTTAGTAATTTTATAAGTTCTTTTAAGTTAGGGCGGCAAAGTAGCAGTTAGTGCAATGTAATTGCAGTGCCAGCAATTGAGGTTGGAATTCGGCGCTTTCTGTAAGGAGTTCACCCTGTGTCTATGTGGGTTCCCTTTAGGTGTTCTGGCTTCCTCCCACCCTTCAAAAACATACGGGGTATGTAGAGGTTTGTCGTTTAATTGGTGTATGGGGGGGGGGGCAAGTTCATGGGCTAGAAGGCCTGTTACCATGCTGCACATCTAAATTAAAAATTTTAAATTTAAATTAAAATGTTTTTGGGATCAGGATGTTGTTCATAAGGTGGGCATTTAAGCCCATTCCTAACTGCTCTTGGAAAGTGTTGGTAGCCACCTTCTTGAGACAGTAAACATACTTTCTCAGTACTGTGAAGGAAGAGGTTCTAGGATTTAGGCCCAACAATGATGCAGGAACAGCAATGCATCTTCAAATCAAGATGGTATGCACCTTTCACCTGCTATTCTTGTCCTTCTTTGTGGTAGACATCCTGCGTTGCGAGTTGCTAATAAAGAAGCTAAGGTGGTAGGACCTATAGCAACCATTGTGCATTGTCGGTGAAGGAGATCAGTATTTTTGGCTTGTGGGTAGAGTGCTTCTCAAGGGGTTTGCCATGTCCTTAATTTTATCAAGCTTCTTGAATGTTAGTACAGCCACTCTCGTGCAAATGAATAGAGTATATTCTATTGTACGGGCTCAATAGATAGTAGAAAGATTGGAGAATCTCAGCAGATAAGTCACTTATCACACAATATGCAGGTAATGATCTGCTTGTGTGGGCACTGTTCTTATATTGGATGGTCTAGTTTCTAAAGAGTGATGACTTCCAGCTGTTGATGGTGGGAGACTTGGAAATGGTGATGCCATTCAATGCCAGAGCTGGTCACTGGCTGACATTTGGATGACAGGATCAGTACTTGCCACTTGCTGGGTGGCACAGTTTGCGCAATGTTCAGCACTGCACTGTTACAACATCAGCAACACAGATTCAAATCCAGGGCTGTCTATAAGGAGTTTGTATGTTCTCCCCATGTCCAGGTGCTCTGGTTTCCTCCCACCCTTCAAAACATACAGGGGTTGTAGGTTAATTGGGCAATATGGGCAACATGAGTTCGTGGGCCAGAAGTGCTTATTACTGTGCTCTATGTCTAAAGTTTAAAAAATTTATTTCATTATCTCATGCTGGAATGTTGCTTCGATCTTGCTGCATGCAGATATGGATAGATGAGGAGTTGTGAATCGAACTGAGCATTCTGTAGTCAAAAGCGAGCATCCTCATTTCCAACCTTCAGATGGTAGGAAGGATGTTAAACCAAGGACAATGCCCTATGGAACTCCTGAAGTAGGGATACCACACCTGGTTAAATGCCACCTTGGTGTTAAAGGCATGCTTTACCTCATGCTTGGATCAAGACCACAATATGAAGCTGAATAGTCCTGAAAGAACCCAAACAAGGCATTAGTGAGCAGTTTATTGGAGAGAAAGTGCTACTTAATAGCACTGTCATTGACAATATCCATCAGTTTATTCACTGAATAGATTTGCTCTGATTTTTATGAATTGGCCACGCATCTGCAATTTTCCACATCGTACTGGACAAGCATGGCTAAAGGAGGCAGCTAGTTCTGGAGTGCAGGTCCAGAACTAGATTTTGTTTGGTCCCATAGCACTTGATGAATCCAAAAGTTGTCAGCCATGTCATAACATTATGTGGAGTGATTCAAATGGGAGTTATGCAGGGAGGAAATGGGAGTCATTGGAGCTCACACAGGCCAAATAGTACAAGAATTTTCTTAGGAATTCAGGCTTACCCTTTACAAAGTCGCAGTATAACATCTTCAGCATGGCAATTAGCGCAAAGCTATTACAGTGCTAGAGACCAAGGTTCGAATCCAATGCTGTCTATAAGGAGTTTGTACATTCTCAACGTGTCTACGTGGGTTTCCTCTGGATACTCTGGTTTCCTCCCACCCTTCAAAATGTACCGGGGTTGCAAGTTAATTGGTGTAATTTGGCAGCATGGGCTCGTGAACCAGAAGGGCTTGGTGTGTCCAAATTTAAAATTTATATTGCCAAGTGTAACAGCAGTCTGAGTGTGCCACGTATCCTTCTGCACAAAAAACACAATCCATTCTGGGAAAGGCATTAGTGTTCCTTGCGAGATATTGCTTCAGTGGAATTCTTTGAAGATGTCTCTTGAAACTTTCCACAGGAGTTTGGATCATTAAAGAATTTTAAAAAAACATATGCAGAATCTATGGGCCAGGTAAAGCAGAGCCAATTCGAAGTTGGCAACAAACACTTCATCCTCTTTGAGATGGTTCAGCCAATGTTCCATTTTTGAAAAATCCAACAAATATCTCCACAGCAGTATCAAGAAACTCCAGAAAGTCTGTCAGATGGGGTGTGAATAAGAAAGAATTATTGAGAATTATTGAAATTTTATCATTAAATTAGCATAGTTTATTTGAACTATTAAAGTTGTCTTATTATGGAAAAACTTACGTAGAAGTGGCAGCTCTGTGCTGGTTGATTCCAATTCGGACTTGGCAGCTCAGTATCTTATTTATCACAGATATTATTGTGTCGAATGCCAGTCAGTCTTCTGGACATCTGTCTGACTTCAACCCTTTTGTTTCCTCTTGGTCTTGGATCTGTTCTCGTTGAATATTCGTCTACAGTTCTCACATATAAGATGCAATGTTCCCTGCCTTCTGTGGTTTTAAAAATGGTTTTAATGCATTCAATAGGGATGTCATCAAAGGCATGATAAAAATGGGGAACTCTTACAAAGAGTAGTTAAGAAGAAGTGGATGTTGGGAAGACTGGATAACAACAGGGAGAGCGAGATTTGGCATTCATTTCAAGAGGAATAGAATATTAGATCTTGAGGTTTATAGTGCACTGGTGTGTCCTTTCTTGGAGTATTGTGGGCAGTTTTGGACTCCTCATTTAAGGAAGGATGTGCTGATGTCAGAGAGGGTTCAGAAAAGGTTCATGCGAATGATTCTGGGAATGAAAGGGTTATCATATGAGGAATGTACTTGTAGCCATTTAGAAGAATGTGGATGGGTCTCATGAAAACATTTCAAATGTTAAAAGGTGTGGAGAGAGTTGATGTAGAAAGTGTTTCTTCATGGTGGCAGAGTCTAGAACAAGAGGGTATAACTTCAGGATTGAAGGGCATCCACTTAGAACAGAAATGTGGAGCTGTTTTTTATGGCCAAAGAGTGGTGTATCTGTGGAATTTGCCCTCAGTAACCATACAATCCTCCAAGATTCCTGCACTCTTCCATACCTGGTCGATGTTGATGCAATTACGAAGAAGGTACATGAACGGCAATATTTCATTAGGAGTTTGAGAAGATTTGGTATGTCATGAAATATCCTTGTAAATTTCTTCAGGCGAACTGTGGAGAGTATTTTGACTGGTTGCAACACAGTCTAATAAGGAGGTCCCAATGCACAGGACAAGAATAGGCTACAGAGGGTTGTAAGCTCAGCCAGTGCCATCATGGTCATCAGTCTTCATTCCATTAAGGATATCTACAAGAGGCAGTGTCTCCAAAAAGCCACCTCTTCCCTCAAGGGGATTCACCACAAGGCCATGCCCTCTTCATAATGCTAGCATCAGGAATACTGCCTTTTCCCCTCCGCCATCAGATTTTTGAATGGACAATGAACCACAGATACTACCTCACATTTCCTTTTATTTGCACTATGCACTTATTTTTTTATATCTTGTATTTACGGAATTGTAATTTATAGTAATTTTGTACCTTCTTCTGCACAACACTGCTGCCGCAAAACAACAAATTTCATGACACATGTTCATGACAATAAACCTGATTCTGATTCCGGCTCTGATTTTAATTCTGTACTCCTCCCCTACCTGAATACACCTGAGGTTGCCTGATCTCAGAAGCAAAGCAGGCTCAGGCCTGGTCAGTACTGCTTCGGAATACCAGTTTTCTGTGAGGGGTGCTGGACGTGACAACTCTTGGTCTGCCTTATGATAGGCAAAAGTTAAAGAATTTTATGTATGTTAAATTCTAAGTGTTGCATTATGTTCTAATAATGGAACCTTTACCTGATTCTGAATCTGATTCTGATCATCCCAACTTTGATTTACCCCACCACTCCAATTCTGCCAAGGCCCAAATCTCTTAAAAAAAACCTCCTGAAACTTCTCCACCTCTCTTTCCTTCTTTAAGGGGCTTCTTCTCCTTTGTTCACTTGTTTTATTATCTCCCGAAATGGCTCGCTGTCAAGTGTTACTTGAAATGGCCTGCAAGGTTGCCATTGTATGCATTCAAGGCTCTATATTTTAAGCAAATTGTTGCTGCTGGATGTCTGATAATTATCTTGTAACTTGATACGAGAAAGGTTTCAGCACAGTGTGGGTTTTCTTTGCTTTTGTTTTAATTGTGACCGAGACCTAGTGTGCAGTTCCACAAAATGAACCATGCACTAAAATGCTTCTACCTCATTTGTCTTACCCAACTCTAATTGCATTTTTAATTGTAGCTCATTTCCATTGCAAAATACTATGTACAGGGCATTAGCTATGTTCAGCTGTGTTAATAATTGCTGCACAATCAGTATTACTCATTCAATGATCTTGCAGTCATAATTGTGTTGTCAGAATTTTCCCCGAATATATCCCAAGTTCCTCATTCACCTGTAAACTGATGTACTTTATATGTCACCAGTACTTTATCTCCAGTGAAATATATATTGTCTTCTAAAAAGAGATGCGCTCTACTTCAAGAGGAACAGCACAAACTGATGGAAACGATTTGGGATTGAACTAAAAGCAGGAAATGCAGTAAATGGCCAGGCAGCATCTGTGGAACCTGAAACAGTTAATATTTTGAATTTGGGACCCTTCCTCACAACTGGGGAAGAGAAGTGATTGACCAGACTGGTGTATGGGTGGAACAAGGTGCAATGGAATAGGCTAGGCTTGAATTCTCCCAAATTTGGAAGGATCAGATTTTAAGATTCGCTTATTACCATAAAATAATACAAAATGTCTTTTCCGTTGTTTGCCTCATTAAGCAATTTCATTGAGAATCATAAACTTGAAGTGTGCATGCCGGGGACGATGAAAAGAGGACATTTCTCCTGTGTAAGAAATCTAGAACTTGAGAGCACAATGCCAAATGGGGGTGAACCTTTGGAAATCTCTGCCTCAAAAGGTTATGGATAGGCCTGTTATAGATCAAAGAGAATTTATTAAGATGCATTGTGTCAGGAGAAGCCTGGACAGAGTAAATAGGCAAGGCATTTCTAATGGCAGAGGAATGGATATAGAGGTAATGATATTCACAGAAGAATGAGAGGGAAGATAAGGAACGTATTAGGGTTCTGGATGACACAGGACAAGGTCAGTCTGTCCATTCAATACTTTGAAGTCCCCAAACTGAAGGGTTCATGTGCTGGGAGGTGGGAGGAGCCTGGGTAGCTCTTTTATGACCACCATAGCAAATGGGTTGAATGATCTTCCATGCTTCTATGAAGAGCTTGAATCAGCAACTGTGGTGGGAGTTTGGATGGTTGTCAATAAGAGTGCACGTTCAAGGGAAAGAAAGACAAGGTTTGGCACATATGGAATGTATAAGGGTGAGTAGCAATGGAGTACTCCACAGTCCTTGTCGGAGGATGGGAATAAGGGACATCTTGAATGGAGGTCTTTCACCTTATTGGAACTTAGTGATATGTTCATGGGAACCTTTGGCCAACTGATAACTTCAATTGGAGCAGCACGGTTGCCGTAGCAGTTAGCGCAACGTCTTTACAATGCCAGCAGGTTTGAATCCCACGCTGTCTGTACGGAGCTTGTATGTGTCTCCCCGTGTCTGCGTGGGTTTTCCCTGGGGCTCCAGTTTCCTCCCACCGTTCAAAAGGTACCAGGGGTGTAGGTTAAATTGGGTGGCATGGACTCGTAGGGTGAAATGGCCTGTTACCATGCAGTATGTCTAAATTTAAATTTAAAGAGAGAGGGCAAAGTGTCATTAAGAGGCCAGCTATTTTAAACTAATCAAAATATCTCATGATGTTCCAAAGTGGGGTGAAAATAACTGAGTCTTCAATGATCTCCAGAATCCTGGTTTCTTCTCTAGACATTGACCATAGTATTGAAGTTACTGTTTGCCATATTATTAGGCTAACGTCAGACGACATTCTTCTGCCCGCAATCCATTTGTTCAATGCTCACGTTAAATTAATGGGAAGAAAATTCAGATAGATGGTGGTGATTTGAAGTAGGTGCAAAAGGAAAAATGAAATGAATGTAAATGAGTATGTAACGGTCAGCACAGATTTGGAGGGCTGAAGAGCCTTTTCAAGTACTGTCTGACTCTCCGACATTATAAGAAATGTCAAATGAACTTATTAGAATATCTGCCAAACTAATGCCACTTATTTGTGTGGTTTCATTGTAAATTCAATGACAATTATACTGTGAGTATCCTCATTGCTCTTTAGTGAGACAGATTGACCAAAATCAGCAAAATATTTAATACAGCCAAAGAAAAGTCACGGTTACTGGCTGTCATCACAAACACTGCAGAAAAGCTGCATCTATATCATGTCATAAAAGAGTAATTGTTATGAAAACATTTATAAATCTAGGCTGCAAAATGTGGCACCCATGTAGATGTATTATAGCCATTAAAGTAGCGGGGCTGGTTGACATGGTTGAATTTTAAATTGTACATGTATTATGCAATGTCTGCTGCGAAAATCATCATTTATAACACTCACTGGGAGAGTGAGTGTACAAACAGGGGAGCCCGACATAATGGGATGTGAGGGGAATTTGTCATGCTAATGGACGATGGGGAAAGCATAACACATAGGAAGAATGATCTGTATTCCAAGCAAGTATAACACAGAGAGACTCAAGTTCCAGGCACCTAAACTTGACTTTTTCTCTGCTTCTCCATCAACGTTAGCCTAACAATCCTGGCGTCCCCTCAGTGAAGGTGTAAGTGGAAAAACATTTCAAATTTCAAGAGGAATTGAAAGGGAGCTGAAGCTTTGACAGATCTTTGTCTTCCCAGCAGTTTTTCATGTTATGAACTTGGTATTTTTAAAAAAAAACATCTATGTGAAAATTGCTTCAAACAATAAACTGGCAGTATGTGCTGATCTAATCATACTTTTCTGACAATTCAATTTGTCAGGAAAATGATGAAGTGGGTGCCCCTTTGTTTGAATCAATAATGCAGTTCCAGATATGACTGATAATGATCATGGTAAGAGCTACCTGGTACATTGTGCAACTATATTTTAGTTTATTTTGTTTAACTAATAGAGTAGGTTGCAATGGACAGTCATTGACTCCAATCCCTATTGAATACAATATCTGCATACCCAACAATGATGCCAAAGGCTCAGTCTGCTCCTGTTCACGCTACTGACCCATGACTGCATCACCAGATCCAATTCCAACAGAGTAATCAAGTTTGCAGATGACACAACAGCAGTCGGCCTCATCAGCCACAATGATGAGTCGCATCACAGAGAAGAGGTGGCAAATCTCATGGTATGGTGCGAGAGTAATAACCTGAGTCTTAATGTGGACTAAGACAAAGGAGATGATCATGGACTTCAAGAGGACCAGGTACGACTACCCTCCACTACACATCAATAACTCAGTAATGGAGAGAGGGGAGAGTGTCAAATTCCTTGGAATTAACTTAATTCGCAACCTATTGTGGATATACAACATCTCCTCACTTGTCAAGAAGGTGCAACAGCGACTGCACTTTCTAAAAAGACTAAAATGGGCAAGGCTACAAGCCACCTTCTCCACGAGTTCTATTGAGAGTTTCCTGGCTGTCTGCATCACAGTGTAGTACAGTTGCTTTAGGGAAATGGATTGGAGGTCAATCCACAAGACCATAAGAGTAGCAGAGAGGATCACTGGCGTCTTCCCCCCTCCCCACCCTCACTCCCACTCCCATCGACGTGATCCACCAGGATCGTTCTCTCCAAGCTACCACCTAGTGATGACGATATTTTAATGTTTGATTAATTGGCAAGAAGTAACAGTCAACTATTTGGTGGATGGTGCATCTCATCCCTTTGTTTCTTGTCCTTAATCTAGGGTTGCAAAAGCTACAGGTCCTGCCATTTTAGCTGCCTTGGAAATGTTGAGAAGTTACAAGCCAGGAGAAAGTGTCTGAAATCGCTGTTGGAAGCAATGACTGCCCTGGAGAAAAGCTTGCAGCCTCACTTGAGCCTATCATTAGTGCCACTATGGACAGGTTTCTTGATATTTGACGTGGCTGAGTGTTGTTAGCATCACCAGGGAGAAATATCATTTACTTCTGAACCAGGCTGGAATGATTTGGAGAGAATGCAGAATGGTGCCGAGAAACAGCAGGATGGAGAGGAGTTCCATTCAGCTGCATTTTCTGGAGGGGTTGGAAAACAACAGTTCCTTGGTGTGGTTCGCATCAGCCAAGTTGTGAGCCAAGGGAGCAGCTGGAGGTGTGTAATTGCATCCATTTGCAATGCAATTACATCCTGATTTAAAAAAGTCATTCAACCAGGGCCTCAGTACTGTGTTTTAGCTCTCCAGAGAGAGTCACACAGCTAGAAACAGGCCCTTCGGCACGACTTTCCCACGCCAACCAAAAGGAGCACTAGTCCCACCTGCCCCGTATCCCTCCAATTGGGAAATCGCTTTATTGAACACCTCAACTCTGTCCGCCACAATAACAAGAATCCCTCAGTGGCCACCAATTTCAATTCCCTGTCTCATTCCCTTGCTGACATGTCTATCCATGATGTCATGCACTGCCAGACTGAGACCACCTGCAAATTTGAGGAACAATACCTCGTCTTCCGTCGGGGCACCCTCCAATAAGATGGCAATGACCTCTCCAATTTCCAACACCCCCCCCCCACCCCTTACTTCTTCCCCTTATCACATTTTCCCCAGCTCTATCTGTCTCTCTCTCTCTCCCATTTTTGTTTTGTCTCCTTTCACAGAGCCATAATCAATTTTCACCTTATCATATCCAACTAACATCTTTTGTTTGCTGGTCTGAACAATGGCCCTGCCATTCTTCCCCCTTTCTCTCTCCAGCCTCCAGCCTTTATTCAGATGCCTTTCTGTTTTTGTTTATACCTTGGACAAGTGCTCAGGCTCAAAACGTTGGTAATATAATTTTACTTCCTTTGATGCTATGAGACTGGATGAGCTCCTCCTGCATTTCTGTGTGTTTTTAATATAATCTCAGCATCTGCAGATTTTTGTGTTTCACTCCCGATCCCTCCAAACCTATCCTATCCATGAATCCATCCAACTATCACTTCACACTCTGCTTCACATAATCCACTCTTACCTCTTGTCTTTTTTTTAAAAAATGCTCCTTTTCTCTAACATCCTCACTTCAAGTACGCTTCATAGGAAAGCATTTCTTTTGAAATATTTTATTTTAAAAATTTTCCATACATGTAATTAATAAACTATTATCCACTACAATAAATTGAGGAAATTTCTCCCAAACTTTCACCCCCTTTCCCCCTCATAAATATAATATATTTGTATATAAAGAATTATATATAGTATAAAAAAAAAGAAACAGTGTAATATCTTGGATTGCCTGGAGCCTCGTTCCCTAACACACTGGAACTCAACAGATTTTATATTATCTTTTTTTTTCATTTTAAGGAAGAAGGTTTGCATGAGTCTTAAGAGGCTGGAAGATCATTTCTACATATTTATACCTAAAATTTGTGCACAGTCTCCAAATTCACAAAAATATAGGACATTTATTTCTCAAATTGTATGTAATTTTCTCTAAAGGAATACACCTTTGAATTCCTGCATTCTATCGTCCCATATCTAAATATGAGTCCAATTTCCAAGTCACTGCAATACATTTCTTTGCTACGACTAATGCTATTTTAACAAATTTTATTTGATATGTTAACAATTTTAGTTTGGGTCTCATTCTTCTATATTTCCCAGTAGAAATAAATCTGGGTTTAATGGAAATACTATATTTCCATTAAATACTAAACTTCTTGTCCTAAGGAGTTTCATAAATCTACCCCAAAAAGGTTTTTACCTTAGGACATGACCAAGTTGAATGCAAGAAAGTGCCTAGCTCATCTTCACTCCTAAAATATTAATATATATGATTTCATTCTATTCAATTTTTGTAGTGTTAAATATAGTTGATGTAAAAAAATTATACTAAACTAATCTATATCTTACATTAATAGTGTTTGCCATGCTATCTTGACAAAGATCTAACCATCTTTGCTCATCAATTGTAATATTCAGATCCAACTCCCATTTCTGTCTAGATTTATGAACTGCCTGTTTAATAGTTCCTTTTTTGCAGTAAAAGATATATTGCAGAAGTAAATTTTTTGGTATTTCCACTCCTAATTAAAGTTCCCACTTCACTACAAATAGGTAACTGCATTTCTAAACCTAACTTTTCTCTTAAATATGCTCTCAATTGGAAATAACAAAACAAAGTGTTGCTGGATATTCCATATTTATCCTTCAGTTGTTCAAATGATATCAATTGATCTTGCTCATAGCAATCTTTGATATTTTTAATACCCTTACTAAACCAGATAGTTAAAAATTGGTTATTCTTTTAAAAGGTACAAGCTGATTTTGAATCAAGGGCATCTTAGGTGATATATTTTCTTTTATTCCAATTACATCTTTTATCTTCTCCCAAACAGTAATGAAGTGTTTCAACGGTGGTTTAACTCCAAATAATAATTTTGAATCCCATTTATATATAAATACCTCTGCTAACCTCTCTCTTATTTTATCTAACTCTATTTTGACCCACACCAGATTTTCTACTCCTTCAAAGATCAATATATTGAACAAACCCTGATTGTTATATTTTACAACATGGTAGAACTCAATTCCAGACATGTAAACCCGTGCCGCCCAATTATACTCAAATTAACCAACAACCCTGTTCGTTTTGGAGGGTGGGAGGAAACCGGAACACCTGGGGACCACACGCAGACACAAGGAGAATGTACAAACTCCTTACAGACAGCGCTGAATTCAAACCCAAATTGCTGGCGCTGTAATATGATTGCGCTAATTGCTACACTAACCATACCACCCACCCCACTTTCTGTTATGGAGTGTAATGCTCCAAGTTTTGTCCAGTTGAGTCTTGCAGCAACTTCAACAGATCCCTCTGGTGCACAAGTCAAAATGTTTTTAGCTCTGGGTGAATCCAACTCTTTTTAGAGACATTAGATATGACTGAAGTATTAATTCACGCTTTTAACTAACAGCCAGACACGGCCTTTTCGATGCAGAACAGGCCCAATAGTATGGTCCGACGGATTTCAATTGCTTGCTCCATTTGGCATGCTATAAGCTGATCTAGTTTGGCATGAATAATTGACAGGTCCTGACCCAAAATTTACATCTGACTTTGAGCAAGTTATACCGTTAGGTGCCATAGGGGACATATTTTTGGCAGATGGACATGACTCAAACTTTCAAATCTCCTGCAGCAGCCACCCAACTGTCAGATGGATTCAACAGTTTCAACATGGATGTCAGCAACTATTCAGCCTGTACGATTGTCCAAGAAAATAGAGCAGAAAACTAGATGCAGATATTCTTCTTCTTTGGCTTGGCTTCGCGGACGAATATTTATGGAGGGGTAACATTCATTGGAGCGACTTCATCCCTAGCATCGAAGTACTCGAGATGGCAGAGGCTGACAGCATCGAATCCACGCTGCTGAAGATCCAACTGCGCTGGGTAGGTCACGTCTCCAGAATGGAGGACCATCGCCTTCCCAAGATCGTGTTCTATGGCGAGCTCTCCACTAGCCACCGAGACAGAGGTGCACCAAAGAAGAGGTACAAGGACTGCCTAAAGAAATCTCTTGGTGCCTGCCACATTGACCACCGCCAGTGGGCTGATATCGCCTCAAACCGTGCATCTTGGCGCCTCACAGTTCGGCGGACAGCAACCTCCTTGGAAGAAGACCGCAGAGCCCACCTCACTGACAAAAGGCAAAGGAGGAAAAACCCAACCCCAACCAACCAATTTTCCCTTGCAACCGCTGCAACCGTGTCTGCCTGTCCCGCATCGGACTTGTCAGCCACAAACGAGCCTGCAGCTGAGATGCAGATATTACTGAATGCCAAACTCACATCATAATTCAGTCTCTGAGGAAGGCATCTGAATAAAGACTGGAGACAGGAGAGAGAAAAGGGGAAGAATGGGAGGGGGAGGAGGCAACAAACAAAAGGTGCTAGATATGACAAGAGAAAAGGTGAGTATTGATTTTGGCTCTGATGGGACAATTTTTCAATGGACAAAAATGTACTTGCATTTCTTTGCTTCCACTTTAGTCATGGAAACAGTGGTGCGATGGTTAAGCTGCTAAAATGGTGGTCATTGTCATGGTCCACTGAGTGAGGGGTGTGAGTTCAAATCCTACCCTGGAAACTGGGAAAATTAAAATCAAACAATCCAGTATTTTATTTTCAAAAACTAATACTGTAAATGTAACCATGAAAACAACTGAATTGTAAAATCTCATCTTAGTTCATATATATATGCTTCAGAGAGGAAACATACTGAGCTTCAGCAGTCCCCATTGCGGTATGAACTCAGGCACCATCCATGGAAGCAATGTTCAGTCGGCGAAACCTTCACCAGCAATAGGAATTGGGTAAAAACACACAGAAATGTTTGAGGAGCTCAGCTGGTCTTGCAGCGTCCACAGGAGGTAAATATATATTATTGACGTTTCAGGCCCAAGTCATCTGTCTTTACTTCCTATGGATGCTGCATCATAATGGTGTTTCCAGTACCATTACCACATCTGCAGGCTTTTGGGTTTCACCATGGGTTCTGATGTCCGACATCCCAAGGTCTTGAAAGATGTGGCAGCAGGAATATTGAGAGAACTGATAGTCAACAATGTGCTTAAACCACATTCCGTCTGGGCACTCTCCAACCGGATGGCATTAACATTGACTTCTCCAGTTTCTGCTGGTCCACACCCTGTTCTCCTTCTCTTCCCCCACCCCTGTCTTCTTTCCTCCAGCATTTTTCCTCCTTCCCTCTCCATTTACAGAGCTGTTACCCACCCACCCCCTGTTTTCTGGTGTGCCCTCCTTCCCTTATTCATCTATCATCAATCATCAAGGATCCACACCACCCGACACACGCTCAGCCAGCAAGAAAGAGGTCCAGGTGCCACAAGACTCGCACCACCAGATCTGACAGAGTCCCAACCTGAAACGTTAACTGTTTTTCTCTCTTTGTTATCTGACCTGTGGAGCATTTCCAGTACTTTTGAATCAAGATTCAGGTTATTTTATTGTCATTTAATAAAACAGATGTAATATTACCAAAATTGCATTTAGTCTGCCATAAGGCAAAGAGTTACCGTCACCAGAAATTGCCTGGCGACCCTTACAGTCAGAGAAGGTGAAGCAAAAGAGAATCCCTTCAGGGTCACTAAGTGTCCATGGATTTGCCTCTAGTGCTCCCATAGTATCTGCGGTTGCACAGACTTCAGTCCAAACCATCAGCAACTTGAACTCCAGATCAAGTTACATTGGTTACATTTACAGTATTAGTTTTTGAAAATAAAATACTGGATTGTTTGATTTTAATTTTCCCAGTTTCCAGGGTGGGATTTGAACTCACACCCCTCACTCAGTGGACCATGACAATGACCACCATTTTAGCAGCTTAACCATCGCACCACTGTTTCCATGACTAAAGTGGAAGCAAAGAAATGCAAGTACATTTTTGTCCATTGAAAAATTGTCCCATCAGAGCCAAAATCAATACTCACCTTTTCTCTTGTCAGAACAGCTGCCCCTCCCCTCCTCCACCATCCGACTCATCAGCAACAAACTCAATCAGGGGACCAGTGCATTTTATTGATTTTCTTTTGTATCCTCTTTGTATTGCATTGTCAGTTTGTTTGCATTTGTTATCTGTTTACAGGTGTGCAGTTTTATTTGTACTACCAATTAGTGATAATTTTGCCACTCCCACAGGAAAAAAGAATCTCAGGTTTGTATGTGATGTCTGACAATAAATCTGAAATCTATTACCTCCTGCCTATGGGACTTTGCCCTTGCCTTGCCCCTCCCTCCCCCACCATTTTATTCAGGTGCCTGCCTACATTTTGCTCATACCTTGATGCAGTGCTCAGGCCCGAAGCATTGGTGATATATCTTTATCTTTGCTACATAAAGTGCACTGCTGAGTCTCTTCAGTATTGTGTTTTTACTTCAATCGCGGTGTCTGCAGACTTACATGCTTTACTCCCATCAGGAATAGGAATCTGGAAGAAGGATTTTCAACTCAAAACCTCGACTGCTCAATTCCTTCTACAGATGCTCTCTGACCCACTGAGTTCCTCCACCACTTTGTGTTTATTGCTCTAGTCTTCCAGCATTGTGGACTTTTTGTTTACCTCCAACATACTGACCTTATCATGTGCAGCCTTTATGTGACTTTACACCCCACATGGTTAGTCAACCCAGGCTATCCAGGGTAAATATATTTTTTTAATAAAAGCAGAATCTGCAAACCTGAAAATGGCAGCACTGCTGCTGGTGCAGTCCTGGGGAGAGCAGGGAGCAGAGACGCAGCACTTCCCCTTGGGTCCTACCACCCAGTCTGACTACCAAAGGCTCCATAAAGGTTTTAATGGACTGTTAAAGGAGCCGACAGTAGTTTATTTTAAAATCCTGCCACTGCAGGGTCTAGGTCCAAGATGGCGGAGCCTGTATCCGGCAGTGGCCTCTAGGGGTTGCAGTCTCTGGGGAAGCAGCGGACTGGCTCAGGGCACCAGAAAGTGACAAGACAATCCCCCGCCCCCTTTTTGAGAAGGAGAAGCAGAGGAGATGACTCTACAGGATGGTAACTACACCAGTGGATCAGTGAGGGGCTCTGCAGCAGAAGAAAACACAGACGATGGCCTCTGGCCACTAGAGGTGAGGAACCCATGCAGGTTTCATGCTGCTGGCAACTTGCAGTCAAACATCACATGCCAGGACTGCTGGAGACTGGCTCGAGGCTAGCTGAAGAGGTATCAGGTATTGGAACTGGGATGTGAGAGGGAGGGAGGGGATCCCAAGGAGCTTCGGGTTCTGAAGACTTCCTGATCATGTCAGAAGTTGGATCTGGAGTTCAAGTTGCTGATGGTTTGGACTGAAGTCTGTGCAACTGCAGATACTATGGGAGCACTAGAGGCAAATCCATGGACACTTAGTGACCCTGAAGGGATTCTCTTTTGCTTCACCTTCTCTGACTGTAAGGGTCACCAGGCAATTTCTGGTGACGGTGACTCTTTGCCTTATGGCAGACTAAATGCAATTTTGGTAATATTACATCTGTTTTATTAAATGACAATAAAATAACCTGAATCTTGATTCAAAAGTACTGGAAATGCTCCACAGGTCAGATAGCAAAGAGAGAAAAACAGTTAACGTTTCAGGTTGGGACTCTGTCAGATCTGGAGACAGCGATACGACTCCTGATATTTTATCACTGTATTTTCTGATCTTTGGTCAATCCTGCTCAGAGACCTCAACTTCATCAATATTTATCCTCACCTTAATGAGTTCTGAGTCTCTCACCATGAAGTGTTCCACCACATCCATCTCCACCTCCTTTACTTTGGCCAAATGGTTAACCTTTCTCCCTTCTCTAGAATTCCCAATCCAACGAGATTCCTCTCCGTGGTTTCTTCCCTCGATCACAATGAAAGGCCAGGACCTGAAACTTTAGGTGTTCCTTTTCTTGTCCAAGCTGTTGTGCATTTCCAAAACTTCCTATTTTCATTTCAGGAGGCGTAAGGAATCACCAATAAATAAATGCTGAGTTCTCTTATTGTCTGTGCATCCTGTGAACAAATAAATTAAAGAAAACACATTGTTTCTTTTCCTTTGCAACCAATGTAAAGGTAAAAGGTAGCAAATTATACTGAAAATATAAAATAACTTCTCTCCCTTGCTCCTCTTCCTCTCTTACTGGAAGGAGCACATGGCAACTCTTTTTCGGCCTTATGGCAGGAAGAAGCCAATTTTGTGTAATGTTACATGTAATATCTACTATTACATGTGTATGGGGTGTCCAGGGAGGGATAGTACCTCTGGTGGTGGGGGGGGTGCCTGCTGTGCCCTTTTCGGGCAGCTTGTCCACTCTCGGTCCCCACCTGGTGCTCAACTCTCATGTGTGGGCTCCAATTAGCTGTAGCACGCGCAGTGGCCGCACCCTGCTAAAGTCTCGGCAGACAAGTTAAGCCAGGTGAGGGTAGCCAGCGGGTCTTCAACCCTTGGTGAGGTAGGGGATCTGTCTATCCCGACGTGTGAAGTCTGGGCCTGACAGATTGAGTGGAAGTAGCTGATTAATGGTCCAATGGTCAAGAAGCCAGGCGCTGTGGAAAGCCAAGAGCCTGACAAAGATTCTTAGACGTCCTGGTCATCCACTGCAGCAAGAGAGGTCTCCAGCCATAAGGGTTGTCTTTGCCACTGAATCAAGGTCTCTCCCCCCATGCAATGGCTGTTCCACTTAAAACTCTATCACGCACAGGTTTCTGTTGTGCAATTCATGTGTCTTCTTTGAATCAAAGGATTACTAATGATAATAAAGGAATTTTGAATACAGTAAAGCCCCTGGCATCTGGCACCTATGGGGATTGATAGATGCCAGATAAGTGAATTTGCCAATTACTTGAGACTGAGGGAGGTGTGATTGGTGAAATAACCGCTGGGGTGGGGGCGAGGGGGGCTTCCAAACAATGGGTATTTTGCTGTAATGTGTGCAAATGTTGCAAAATATCTTGAGAGACTGAAGGACCTTATCAGGCTGGAAGCGACCTGCGGTCGGAGGGCTCACATAGGCCGCGGGTTGCTGGAGACTGGCTCATGAGAACCAAGTCTCGGAACCGGGATTCGAGATGCAAGTAGGGCTCCCAAAAGGGTGTGGGCTGCTGAAGGCTTCCTGATCAGAGGTTTGGATCTGGGGAGCTGAAGGCTTCCTGGTTGTATCGGAGGTTTGGATCTGGAGCTAGGGTTGCCGATGGATCGAACAGGAGTCTCTTCAGCTGCAGAGGCTGTGGGAGTGCTGGAGGTGAATCCACGGATACTCAGTGTCTCTGAAGCAACCCACTTTTGCTTCTCTTCCTCTGACTGTTAGGAGTTTATGCCAACTTATTGGCTGCATTTTGGCAGGCAAAAATTAAAATATATCATGTATGTTACATTCGTAATGTATTATTACATGACAATAAAATGAATCTTGGAATGATGGTAACAGGTACTGGACACTCCCTTATTTGGCACCAATGTCTCCCAATATGAAGCAGTTGGCAAGCTATTCCATTGAATGACATATTGAAGAAGTGAGCAAAGTTATCAAGCAAGTAGGTCAGCTCAGTTAGTGAGTCAACCATTTTAGTGGAGGTCAAAGATCTATCAAACTGGCAGGGAAATAAAGAAAAGGAAAACAGGATGAATAATACATTTCAACTAGCATCAAAACCATGGCTATGATTTCCTTCATTATTTGCCTGGACTGTGAACCCATTCCTAGTTTCTCAATTAATTTCTGTTCCGTGAACCTCGTTGCCAAAAGCATGATTGCCTCTTCCATCTACCTTTGAACTGGCATGAGAATGAGCTTCATTCTTAAGTTGTTGCCATCTATGTATTGAAAGTGCTCCCATCGCATTGTCAGAGATTGTAGAACAGGGCATACCGATATAACTCCCTCATTAAAATGTATCACAAATTGTAAATCTATCTTTGCATCCTGAACTGATTGATTTAATTTGTCTTGTAGAATTTTTTGAAAAACAAGCACTCTTCAACTTTGTGATTTAATTTGCTTTGGCAATAAAAACAAACATTGTAAAATGGTGGAAGCCATCAGCAGGTTGTGTTCATCAGGAAAATGGTGGTGTACTTAAGCACTAGGCCTAAAATTCCATTGCACATTGCTCTCGATTTGTGTGAAATTCTCCAGCTAATGATAGGAAAAACTAATCCAGTGCATCATGTAAAAGGTGTAATTAGCATGGAGCTCATTCAAAGCTATAGAGATAGCACCAACTCAATGCTTAGAACAGTGCAGCATAGGAAAAGACCCTTTGGCCCACATGCCCACGCTAAACGTGATGTTCAAATCAAACTAAAACTCTGCCACTTGGACTTCATAGCTATTTCACATCCCCTTCATATTCATGTGTCTATCCAGTGAATTCATTTTCAACCCTGTTTTTCACGATGGCCCCCTTAGGACTCTGCTCAAAGTTTATGAGCCCCCTTCCCTGTGAAACAGTCAAGTTTCATTGTTTTTTTTTCCTTACTTCTCTCCGATCGACTGCATAAAAAACATTTAAAAAGTTTATGATTTTAGTCTGTGTCCCCAACCCTACCCCTTAAATATGCTGTGTACCCTGCGATCCCCGTTGAGAATGGCTAGTCTAGAAGAATGATGCCCAAACTTCTACAGGTGTACCATGGAGAGTATTCTGGCTCGTTACATCAATGCCTGGTATGGAGGTGCCAACTCTCAGGGCAAGAAAAACCTCCTGAGGATTTTTAACTTGGCCTGCGACATCACAGACACCAGACTTCACTCCGTCGAGGACATCGACAAGAGGCAGTGTCTTAAAAAAGCACCCTCGGTTTTCAAAACCCCGCCACCACCACCCAGGCCCATGCCCTCTTCACTCTCCTACCATCAGGAAAAAGATACAGGAGCCTAAAGACGAGCACTCAATAGCCCCTTTTCCACTGGCATACCAGTTACTTGGCTCTGCAGTATCCCGGAATAGGAAGCCCTTTGTGCTGTTTCCACTGGGCCACCCTTAACTGGGACACTAATTGCTTTTCCACTGAACACAACTCATCCCTGGGAATCGGAGTGTTCTATCTTCAACTGGAAACGGGTGACTTTCTGCTGTCCCTTTTCCACTGGTTTTATCAGCACGCTGGCATCAGCAAACACCGGGGATATGAGTATGGGTAGAGGCGGTTAGTCCCCAGCGAGAAATAACGTCATTTGACAAAGTTAATTCCTGGGACAGGATGCCAGTGGAAAAGGGGCTAATGACACAAGGACAGCTTCTTCCCCACGGCTATCAGATTCCTGAATAATCAATGAACCAAAGACATTGCTTTACTTTTGGGCCACTACTATTTTTTTAATTTATTGTTGTATGGTGGTTTTATATGAATGTTCGCACTGTGACGCTGCCGCAAAACACTGAATCTCGTGACTTGCTCATGACAATAAATTCTGATTCTGGTTCCAAAATTGGGAAAACTAAAACAAAAGCCGAGAACAGAGGTCTACATCTCACAGCTGTTATCGCATTCCCTGGGCATGTCGTGGTCCACTGGCAGGACAGTTTCCCCAAACCTAGTATCATGTTGGTGTAAAGATAGGGGGAAGAAATGTTTCTCATCAGTTGACTGAACTCCACGAAGAATCAGGACCAGTTGATTCAAACTGGTGACTGAAGATGAAATAGAGCTGGACAGTTAAGGCCAAACACCCTCAACTCAGAAATATAAAGAAGGCAAAATGGAGGAGAAGGGCACATTTTCGCACCCTCATATCAGGAAGTAAAATAATTAAAAATCACCACCAATCTTTTCTCCTACCAACTACATAAAGAAACATTTATGTTGTGTGAGGTGACATAAATGTGCTGTGGCCCTCAGGGTGGCCATATGGCCCCTGTTGAGAAGGGCTGATCGATAGTCCGCTTAAATACTACGTAGAATCTGCTTCCACTACGACTCCTGGGAGCCCTTTGCAGGTACCCACTACTCCCTGCGTAAAAAAAATTACCCCATGCATCTCCCTTAAACTTCCTCCCCCGAAGAAATGTGTGGAATCTCATTTCCCCTTGAATTTGTACCACTGACAAATTATATTTTAAAGGACCAGTTGAGGTGGAGGTATAACTGTTGCTCGAATAGTGTCTGAATCATTCCTGAGTTTGCAATATAAAAGTCTAGACTGATTTGCAGATGTAGTCCACTGGAGAAGTGTCAAGATAAACCCCTCAAAGATAAAAGTTAAAGATGCCAAAGTAAGTGTAAATTATGTTCACATTTCTCCTTGCGGGTAATTACAGTTTGCAATATGACTGCTAAGTTTATGACTTAAATGTTAAATATTTGGGGAAAATGAGAAAGTTGTGCAAATTCAAATATTCTGCTTTTCCTTCTGATTAATTATGCTTTTCGCTTTTCCAACAATTCTGGATTGCCAGAATTCGCTGGATAGAGTAGTCATGGTAAATCCACCAATAAACACAGTTTCATTCACCTCTTCTCGCCTGAATCCACTATTGTTTTCCAGCTCCTCTCCCCTCACCACTTTATGCTAGCTGCCTCTACTCCTTCAGTCCAGATCAAGAGTCTCAACCTGAAACATCGACCATCCATTTCTCTCCACACTTGCTGTTTGGCCTGATGTGTTCCCCCAGGTTCCAGCATCTCCAGTTGTTCTACTCCAGTTTCAATCTCATTAATCCAAGTGTTCTGCAGTCTTGAGAGTGACTAATCTCCGTCAGATCTCGAGATCGGCTGGAGAGAGAAAAATGCTTTACCAACTCACCAAGATAGGTTTTATTCAACTTGTTTGGTCATCACTCAAAATTCATATGACCATTATAAAATAAATAATTTTTCTTTAAATAAGACGTATTCATATTCAGCTTGAAAGTATTTGGCTTCAGGACTAAAAAGCTTCCAGCATACTTGCGCAAAAAAATGTTATTCCAATCACTCTCGTTCCCTGCCAAAGACATCTCAACATATTTCTGTGAAAAACATTTTTTTTATATTTTTAACCACCTGGAAGCAATAGGCAGTAGATGATTAAAAAAGGAATGTGCAGTCCTTTTGTTAAAAAAAACACTTTAATTACTTTCTAAGGGTTGAGATTGTTCTCAGTGAGTCGTCTTGTTGAGGATCCATGGGCTCCTCTTGATGTTATATTAGGAGTGAAAGATGGAACTATGTGCTATCCTTGACTAGTCATTTCATTCAGTGGTGAGATTCATACATTCCTACACATGTGAAGAATCAAACTAACTTGGTAAACGTCCAAAGAATTCTGAAGGTATTGCTGGGTTTGAAGCAGAAATGAATGCTGGCTCAAGATGTTGCGATTGATTCGTGTTTTTGAGAGTCCATTCTCTACCGAGGTGCCATTTATCACAACTGAAATGTTATAAATACTAATTCTAGGTTACTGTTCAAAGTTTCTTTTTATATCATGTTGCATTAAGAAAGGTTTCTTGCAGACCCGAGAGAGCACATGCGCATACATATGTGCTCACATATGTACATACATTCTCAAGCACACACACATACACATACATACATGCACAAGTACACGCACAAGCTCAAGCACACACACACACACACACACACACACACACACACACACACACACACACACACACACACACACACACACACACACACACACACATGCATTCTCCTAAACACACACATTATTAAATTACCTGGAGAGCCTCTTTCTATTTACCCTATCTAAATCAGTCATAATAGGGGCAATATGGTTAGTGTAGCGATGAGAGCAATGCTGTTATAGCACCAGTGACCTGGGTTCGAATCCGCCGCTATCTGTAAGGAGTTCGTACATTCTCCCCATGACTGCGTGGGTTTCCTCCAGGTGCTCCAGTTTTATCCCACCCTTCAAGACGTGCTGGAATTATAGATTAATTGGGGCATTTGGACGGAATGGGCTCATGGGCAAGAAGAGCTGCTTACCATGCTGCATGTCTAAATTTAAACTTTATAATAACTCCTCTCCAAGGAGAATATCATTAGCTTTTCAAATCTAACCCTGATCTAAAGATATGGTCTAAATCTTTTAGACCAGACAAATTCAAAAGCAGTAATAAAAAAAAACCCAGGCATCTGTCTGGCACCTCTGGAGATTGGTGGATGCTGAATAGTTGAATTTTCTGGTTGCTTGAGATTGTGTGTTGCGTGATTAGGGAACTAATAGTGTGGCGCACCAATTTTAAACTTCCCTATTTTTTACCTATTTATTTCCCGCAATTATTTTCCGGTTGCTTGAGGAAGCTGGATGCATGAATTCCATATAACAGGTTTTACTGTATGAGGCTTCCCATTTTAAATTCATCCTTTGTCATGTGTGTTAAATGAGTGATGTCAGAATATATGCACATTGAGGTCCACTTGTAAACTTTGATTGGACTGACTTCAATTGAAAATGGAGGAGAAGGGCACATTTTCACACCCTCATATCAGGAAGTAAAATAATTAAAAATCACCACCAATCTTTTCTCCTACCAACTAGATAAAGAAACATTTATGTTGTGTGAGGTGACATAAATGTGCTGTGGCCCTCAGGGTGGCCATATGGCCCCTGTTGAGAAGGGCTGATCGATAGACAGCTTAAATACTACTGTAGAATCTGCTTCCACCACGACTCCTGGGAGCCCTTTGCAGGTACCCACTACTCCCTGCGTAAAAACATTTACCCCAAGCATCTCCCTTAAACTTCCTCCCTCGAAGAAATGTGTGGAATCTCAATGGTTGGACTGACTTCAATGGAAACAACTTCCAGAAAAGCAATTCAACATGCACACCTTGCTATTTTAGCATACGTAATGAAGGATAAATCTCAGCAAATTGAAAATCTGCCAATGTTGCAAATCAAAAACAAAAGCAGAAAATGCTGGAAATGTGTCTGTGGAGAGAAATAGAGTCAACCTTCATTCATCCCAATTCATCTTCACCACTCCTGATCCCTCTGGCCAATGACCCTCTCTAGATCTGAGTTCTAATGAAGTATCTCTGACCTGAAATGTTGATTTTGCTTCTCTTCCCATAAAAGGATAAATCTCCACTGTCCTTTTGGTTTGGGGAAGAATACGAAGATCCACAAGGCAATTTTGCAGAGAAATTTGTTCCCCAGCCATAGCGGTAAACATGCTATAAAGTGGAGCAGCAAATCTCTCCTGCCTCTGGAAATCTTTGCTCTCAGGTCACCAGAATAAATTCTGGAGACAGAGGAAATTGCTCCGCTGCTTATGGTGCGCCAAGGATACCACCCTGGGAGAAACCTCTTGTGAAGTTTACTCTAGTGTTAAAGAAATTATTTTTCTCTTTCAAATCACATACAATTTTAATTAAAATAATATAATATGCCTTTGGTGTACAACCAATGTATCTGCATCCTGTAAATATATTTGGAGTTGTTTGGAATTTAATTCATGGTGAATAAAATTTGTAATGTTTCATCCAACCAAAGATAAACTCGGCAAAATACTAAGATACAGCAAAATCATCACCTTTACTAATAGAAAATGTTTAATTCTATTTTTAAATTGGAATTGCATACACACAAGTTATGATCCAAATGTTACTGTGGATTTAGATGGCACAGATGGTGTAGTGGTTAGTGAGGTTATATGTAATTACACCACTAGGTCACCAGGGTTCATCCCGGTAACCTTGTATATAAAGCAGTCCAGAGCTACAGTCTAGCCTTCCAGGTTCATCTTGCAGAGAGACAAGACCCTCTTAGTGTACATATTAGTTTATTAAAGCTGTCTTATACTCGCACTGCTGTTGTGGTTATTGTCAATACAATTTAATAAACTAATATGTACACTAAGAGGTCTTGTCTCTCTGCAAGACAAACCTGGATGGCTGGACTGTACTCTGGACTACTTTATATACAAGGTCACCGGGATGACCCCTGGTGACCTAGTGATGTAATTACATATCACCACAGTTACACTGTTACAACACCAGCAATCAGGACCGGGGTTCAAAACCGGCACTGTCTCTAAGAAGTTTGTATGTTCTCCCCATGTCTGCATGGGTTTCCTCTGTGGGCTCCGATTTCCCCCCACCCTTCAAAAATGCACTGAGATTGGAGGTCAGTTGAGTATTACTGGGCAGCGTGGGCTCGTGGGCCGAGAGAGCCTGTCTAAAAAGAACAAATTCCTTTATTTTGAGAAGTGTTGCGGAAGCTTTTGTGCCATCTCAACAACCAAACAATTTCACCATACATTCAGCATTGTCTTAGTATGGAGCTGAGCTGGGACTCCAGCCTTAATGGCCACTCCAAGATGGTTGGGGTAAAATATCCTGCTATACCATGCCTCCTTATATGTGAGTCCTTCCTTGCATCTTGCACTCTGTCACATTTGCACCTTTTTATTGAATGAGGAGGTGTGAGTGAGTATTTCAAAGCATAAGCGAAAGGATGGAAATTTGTGCTCAATTGATCTTGCTGAGCAAATAATATGGCAGTATCTCCAGATCCAAATGCCTGATCATGGTCTCACCAGTGATATCCTACTTTGGACGGCATGGATAGCGCGACACTATTATTGTGCCAGCGACCCGGGTTCGAATCCATACTGTCTGTATGTTCTCCCCATGTCTGTGCGGGTTCCTTCCAGGTGCTTCCATTTCCTCCCACCATCCAAAACATGTTAATTGGGTGTAATTGTCAATGGCCAGAATCAGGTTTTACCATGTAGTAAATAAATTATTTTTTAAAAAATTAAAGTTTTGTCTTGATTGCATCAGCATGCTCATATAATCATAGAAAATAGATGCTGGAGTAGGCCATTCAGCCCTTCGAGCCTCAATGTGATTATGGTTGATCATGTGTGCTCAGTACACTAGGCCTGCTTTCTCCCCATGCCCCATCAGAATCTTTAGCCATAAGGGCCACATCCAACTCTCTTTTGAATATATCAAATGAACTGGCTCAACAATGTTCTGTTGCAAGGAGTCCCATAAGTTTATCACTCTTCAGTGATGGTTTATCTTTATCTATGCTCACAATATGAAGTAAATATAACTTCCAGCTGAGATCCAAAGCCCACATTCTCACCATCCGAAGTGCAAATCTCTTCCTCTTTTTTGTGCTTCCCTTCTTCAGTCAGCTCATCCACTGTGGAAAGCACCATTGTGCTTTTGACACCCCCTTGCCTCTTCCCCCATTATCTCAGCACATCTCCATCTTTACATTCCACCCTTGATCATGTCCTGCCGCCCCTTCCTCACCTGACCTGCTTCCTTCTGTGGTGCTCAAAGATAAATACGTCCTCAGGTTTAAATCCCTCCAGCCCACCGAGTTCAGTCATCCCACTCCAGCCCCTTGGACCCTGCCATCCCATATTCTTCTGACTTCCACCTCAGGTGCAGTCCTTGGCTTCCATCTCCACCCACTCTTGGCTGCCAGTCAGCTGCATCCTCTGTGATTGCCTCTTTAAACCCCTATAGGTTCCTCCATTTATTCCTTTCACCATGCATCTTAATCTCTTGTTTTGGCACCCAGTTTCCTCACACCTCTGTGACAGACATTGGAAGGTTTTTTTCTAATTCACAAACCTTATTTTAAGATTTCATAGGACCAAATTTAAATATTAAAAGGCTCTCAGTTATTGGTCCAGACAATATTCTTAGCCCCTCAGGGGCTGTGTGTATTTATTGCCCATTCCTCATTACCTTTGAGAAGATGGTGGTGTGACTTTCGCCTTGCTCTGAAGATAATTCAGAGAAGAGTCTACATGAATCATTCTGTCTTTATACAGAAACTGCCTGCAGAAATGTTTGCTTTGTTGAGCACCTTCGCTCTGTCTGCTGAAACAGCAAGGACCTCCCAGTGACCAACCAGATCAATTCTACAATGACATGTCTGTCCATGGCCTCACGTACTGCCTGGTTGGGGCCACACATAAATTGGAGGAACAACACTTTGTATTCCATCTTGGCAGTCTCCAACCAGATGAAATTAATATGAACTTCCCTAATTTCGATTAAACACCTCACCTGGTCTCTCTCTATCCTTCATCCCTTTGTCTCCTTTTCCTTCCTTCTTTCCCCTTCCCATCAACCTAACTTTCTTCCTCATGTTGCCCTCCCCCTTCCCTTCCTTTTGCTTATTACAGAGCAGCTCTCTCAGCCCCCTGCTGCCTCTCCCTGTTGCATCTCAACTCTGGAATTTTCTATAATCATTTCAGATTTCCAGCGCTTGTACTTTTTGTTTTTAGTAAATGTTCAACGTGGAGCTCCTTCATCTGCTCTGCGATATCAGTTTATACTGTTTGTTCAAACAAAATGTGAATCGAGAAACTGACTCAGAATAATGAAGTGAAGGCACGCAAGGCGGTGGTCATTTAGATTAATAGGTCACACGGTGAGTACGGATGGAGTTAACCCAAATTAAGAAGCTTTAAGAATCAGTAGCGGGGGATGTTTTCTTTCTTAAAATTGAATTACCAAAAGGAATTTAAATTAGAAATTGGAAAGAATTTAGCCTATGTTAGGAATTTTAAAATCTGCCAAAAATCTAGGGTTTCTCTTTCAAATTAGTCTACTAAATGACTCAGAATTAGTTTCACTAAATATAAAATTCACAAGCACAATACAAAAGTAGGAAATGATTAAAAATAAATATTCACCTGTGGATATTCACTCATGGAATTCCCTCAATTCTGGATCACTGAAAATTGGAATTTGGAATTAAGGGATCAAAACTCAAATTCACCTACCAATAAAGGTTGAGAATGACTCTTTTAACCTATCCTAGATTGAAGAAGTCTAACTATTTAAGACAATTGCATTATGGTTCTGTATTATCTGAGTTTCTTCAACAGGAACATTTTGCACAATAATTCAACTGCTCGAGATTGCAATTGCGAATCAGATGGACAAATTCGTTAAACAAAACCATTATTCACAAATTATATTTAGTCACTAAAGGTTTGCACTTTCATTTTGTTGTACTTGATTATCAAGAAGCAACATGGTTTCTACAACTCATCTGGATCAAACAGCTAAGGATTTTTTTTTAATAGGTGCAATGCTTCAAGCAGTCTTTTAAATAAGTGATAATCCCTTGTCAAGAGCTGTCTGTGTCAGCTCTGGTGATGTTAGCCTTGTCTGCATGAGGAAGAGTCTAGAGCATCCCTCTTAATCACATGCATGTGCCTCAAGCAGAAGCATCCAGACAAGTCTCGGAAGATGTGGTCTCCAGGGATAGTGACAGACTTGTCCCACAAACAATATAAACATTTGAAAACTGAGTTATCCATCCAGCTCTTAGGATCCCTGAATATGCATCTCCTATGATGCTTGTCAAGTATCACAAGACCATAAGTAGATCATTCAGCCCATTGGGTCCACTCCGACATTTCACTCAGCCCTACTCCCCTGCCTTCTCCCATAACGTATGAGATACTAACTATTCAGATAGTCATCAATCTCCACCTTAAATACACCAACATGGCCTCCACAGCTGGTGGCAGCAAATTCCAGAGGTTCACAGATTGCACCAAGCACAGCCTTATGAAACTGATTAGGTTTTAATCAGACGAGCACTGCTGACATGCTGGCAAGGCCAGCATATATTTCCAATCTCTAAACCATCGGGTGTCCCTGAGGGAACAATTTTCCCACAGTCCTTCTTTATAGAGAGTTCTTGAATTTTGACCCACTGACCCTAGTGAAACAGTGGCATAATTCCAACTCAGGACAGTGTGAGATCTGAAAGTGTAGTTGGAGGTGATGTTACCCTACCCTTTCCAAGTAGCAGAGATGGTGGTTCCATGAGGTATTGACCAGGTCGCCTTTGAATGGTGTTGATGCATAGTGTGAGTCATTGTGTACACCAATGGCAGAAACAACTCAGGAACTGCTTCACAGAGCACCAGAGCTCTGTCCACAGCGGCCATCCCAAGCTCCAAATTGCCAGTGATTCCAACTTCCCCTTTCCATTCCCTTCCCACTCTAACCTGTCCATCCTTGGCCTTCAGCACTGCCAGGGTCAGGCCTAATGTAAACAAGAGGAACAGCATTTCATATTCTGCCTGGGAAGTCTACAGCCCAATGATTTGAATGTAGAAATTTCTAATAAAAACACACTGAAATGCTGGAGGAATTCAGTAGGTCTTTCATTGTGGGGTGGGGGGGCAGGTGGTGGTAAAGATATATTACCGATGTTTCAAGCCTGAACTCTTTTTTTTTCAATTTTTTATTTTTCACACCATAAATCACATTAACCATGATACACACTTTTTCCTTTTCACACATATACAGTGGCCTGAACTCTTCTTCAAGGTATAAGTAATAAAAAACACAGACATCTGAATAAAGACTGAAGAGTGGCAGGAGGAGGAGTCCATGTGTTTATACTACAATCCCGGTAACTGCAGACTTTTGTGCATCAAATTGAATCTTCTCGTTTCAGCTAAATGCCCATCTTCCTCTTCCAAACTGATTCCTTTCTACTGCCCCCCCCCCTTTATTTTTGTCCCCTTTCCCACCAAATTCCACCCAGTTCCTCACCCATACTTATCCCCTACCCCTCTGGTTCCATTGTCTTCCGTCCCTGCCACTCATAAGATTGCACATCTCTCCCCCTCACTTCCATCTGATTCCATGAATCCTTATTTCTCCCCTAATACCTTCCATGATATAATTTTTGTCACCTTTTCTGATTCTAGCATTGGGTGCCTTTGCTCCAAGCACCTCCAACTCCAATACACACGACTCTAAACTTTCTTCACCAAATCCCCTTCTTGCCTCTCTCTCTCTCTCTCTCTCTCTCTCTCTCTCTCTCTCTCTCTCGCTCTCTCTCACTCTCTCTCGCTCTCTCTCTCTCTCTCTCTCTCTCTCCCCCCCCCCCTTTGTCTGGAACCTACCAATCAGTTGTCTCCACCTCCCCATCTAATTGTTTTTTTGTCCTTCGTCCCCCCGACCCCTCCCGCCCTGCCGTCATTACACTGCAACCTCCCCTGTGCACTCTCAGTCTTGGTGAAGGGTTCAGGCGCAAAACATCAACCACTCATTTTTTCTCCCACTGATTCTGCTCAACACATTGAGTTCCTCTAGAAATGTGGGCTTTATTTTGCAGGTTAATTCATACGTGTTAGAATGCCCTTGGTCTTGTCTCATAGGCTGCAAATAGGCACATTAAATTCTGGACAAAGCAAGCTCTAAGAATGCAGTCAGATGTTCAGAATTTTTATATTTTTTTGCCAAGGCATTCTTGTTATAATTAATTAGCCGCATAGAAGGAGAGATGCGAATGTAGACGATAGTTTGATTTTCCTCATGCACATTGACATTTAACTGGATTACTTGATGTTGTTACATATTTTGGTATCACTAACAAAAAGGCATCAAGAGTATCAAGAGTTCTGACTGGTTTGGGAATATGGAGAGGGGTTTTTTTTGCACGAAAGAAAGGAACAAAGGCTCAGTTTTGTCTCCAATCTGCATATTTCCCGCATTTCAAGCGTCAATCAAATGAGCCATAAAATCCCTGAGCAGCCCATCGAATAAGCTGCAGGAATTTATGCTTTGTTGCACAAATGCAGATTGATGAGTTGTTGAATTAGCCATGAAGATGTTGTACTTGAACCTTATCACGTTTCTGAGAAGCAACTCTAGCAGATCTCACAAATGCAGTCACGGATATTACACAGGCAATAATGGCTGCCATTTGTTGGGTCCTCGAGAAGGTCCCCTCAACTGCTCTGAGTTTTTTTTAATGGTTAAGAAAAAAGCTTTGGGATTGGTGTGCGTTAGAAATTATTTTTGTTCTTCCTCTAAATTTACAATAACTTTAAAAACTGTAAGTTAGTGAAACACGAAAATCTGGAAGTGCTGTGATTGTAGTAAAAACACAGAGATGCTGGAGGAACTCAACAAGACTCGCAGCATCCGTAGGAAGTAAAGATATATTACCGACATTTCAGGCCTGAGCTGTTCTTCAAGGCTGGGCTTAAAGAAGGGCTCAGGCTCAAAACGCTGGTACCAGTGGCACTCTGACAAGTGATCAAAGCAGCAATCTGTGTCTAAATATCTTTTTTTTCCTTCAGGTGGTGAGAACCAGAACAGTAGGTTAGCAGGTGGAGTGATTGAGGGAAAAGGAGAAGAAAGTCAAGTAAATCTAACAGGAAAAACAGGATAATGAATGCAGAAGGAATGTTGGTCTGGGGTGCGTATATTTTAATGCAGAGTGTAAGGCAGATGTGCTGAGAGACTGAATTAGTACATGGTCCTACAATATCGTAGTTACTGCAGAAACTTGATGGAGAGCAGGGCAGGACTGAGTCTTCAATTTTCCAGGTGATAGATGTTTTAGACGTGACAGCGAGATACGTAGAAGAGATAGGGTGGTTACATTACAAAGGAGAATGGCACAGCTGCACTGAGAATGAACTTCCTGGTGGGCTCGTCTGCATGGGGTTATATTATAGACCTCTCAATAGCAATAGAAGCAAGAGGAACTGATCTGCAGACAGATCATGGAAAGATGAAAAAAAAACAGTTATTGTATTGGGGATTTTAATTTTACTAATATTACCTGGGATTTTTTTCAGACCAATGGTTTAGGTAGGGCAAAATTTGTGAGGTGCATCTATGCGGGTTTCTTCAAACATCATGTAGATAGTCAACTTGGGAAGGGCTCATGCTGGACCTGACATTGGGAAATGACCTGACCAAGCGATGGAAGTTTTGGTATGGGGACAGTTAGTGTAGGGGCCTCACGGTTCGTGTAGTGGTGATTGCAACACAATTTTAGCGCCACCGACCCAGGTTCAAATCCTATAATTTCTTTAAGGAATTTGTACGTTCTCCCTATGCCTAGGTGGGTATCCTCCATGTGCTCCAGTTTCATCCCACCCTTCAAAACATATGGGGGTTGTCGGTTAATTAATCATGAGCCTGTCACCATGTTGTATGTCTAAATTTATTTGAAAAATTTTGGTAACAATGACCTGCAAATTTTAAGAGTGTTCTGAAAAAGGTTAAAAAGGATGAAATTGCTCTTTTGGAGGAAGGTTTTTCATTATAGTTTTAGAGAGGAACAAGAGAAAGTAGATTGGAAGAATGTGTTAAAGGGGAAATCTAAACCTGAGACGTGAGAGTTTTTTTGAAGGCCAGTTGATTAGAATTCAGGACTAGCATATTTCTGAAAGGATAGCAAGGTTCAGAACCTTTGGATGACAAAAGAACTTGCCACACTTGGCGTTCAGATCAAACCCTGCTTAACGCAGAGTTTGACTCTTTGAGCCCTGAAACAGGATTTCAACTTGAAACATTGACTGTCCATTTCCTTCCATGATTTGCTGAGTTCCTAGATTTCTGCATCTGCGGTCTCTTCAGTTTTACTTGACAAATGGAGCAGGCAGAGAGGCAAAATGACTTTGTCTCGTTTCTGTTCCTCATGATCCCTCTTTGACTCAATCCTTCGGATAAAGATGGATTCAGTTCAGGAAAGAGCTGGTTTTGGGTGGGAGTTTATTCAGTTATTTGACGAGTTATCTCCAGGCTGGGTTTATTTGTTCAAGATCCACCTGAGGGAGTGGTTCTCATTGGGTTTTGTTCATTAAATGTTTTCAAATAAATAAGCCTTCACTAAAGCCTCAATCACTCTGCTGTTAAATCACCCATTTACCAAAACTAATTCAACCATTTCACATTTAATCTTTTACGTAGATGTGGGTAAAACCTACTGGGAAGCCTCGATAAACCTGACCTCTGAAATTTACTTGAATACATGGAGATTATGGTGCTTCATCTCAACAATTTGCAATTATGGTGTCAGATATTATCATATTTTACTGTAGAATAGCATGAGTTTTTCATTGCAATTCGGAAGATATTCATAAATCCCTATGATTAAGGGGTCTCAGATAACCCCACTGCCAATAATCTCAGATTCGCATAGTGGATGAGAAGGTACAATGTCAGACCATTAAGTACTCTGTATTAACAGACCCTGATCATAATTAGTTCAGATTTTAATTTTAAGTGTTTTGAAACTTGCAACACTCAAGTGTACTAATCAAGCTGAAATTTGTGGAGGCTGTATTTTGCAGGCAGGAATCACTGAGCAGAAAGTAAAATTATTGGCACAGCTGCATAGCTGGAAAAATAGGCTGAAAATGGCAGATGAAATTTAATGCAGACAAGTGTGAGGTGTTGCATTTTGAAAGGACAAACCAAGAAAGGGCATGCACTGAAAATAGTAGGGCACTGAGGAGTTCAGTTGAACAGCAGGATCTGGGAATATAGCTACATAATTCCCTAAAAGTGGTATCACAGGTAGATAGGATTGTAAAGAGAGCTTTTGGCATATTGGCCTTCATAAATCAAAGTACTGGGTATAGGAGTTGGGATACCATGGTAAAGACACTGCCTTATTTCGACTTTTTCTTGCACTGTTTTATTTATTTTGTAAGGTGGTTTATATTAATGTTTGCACCACGATGCTGCCACAAAACAACAAATTTTGATTCTGGATTCTGAATTTTGACATGGGTGAGGCCAAATTTGGAGAATGCTTTGCAGTTTTGGTTACCTAACTATAGGAAGGATATAAAGATTGAAAAAGTATAGAGATTTACCCAAACTTCAGGAAAAACAGGTTAAACAGGTTAGGCGTTCATTCCCTGTAACACTGAAGAATGAGGGATGATTTGCTAGGGATGATTGTAACTGGATCAGCAGGTGGATTGTTGATCATGTTGATCTTCTCTCTACCCTCTTCAATGCCTGTGGATCGCCCGTCCTGATGGAGCCTGTACGCCCTCCTTTACAGTTGGATTGTAACTGGATCAGCAGGTGGATTGTTGATCATGTAACCAACTGTCTTCTGATTGGTCTAAAAAACTATGAGGGGTACAGACAGAGTAAATGTAGATAGGCTTTTTCCACCAAGGGTAGGTGAGGTAAACACCAGAGGGCATGGGTTAATGTTGAAAGGGGGAATCTTTAGGGGGAACATTTGGGGGAATTTCTTCACACAGAGAGTGGTGGGAGTATGGAAGGGGCTGCCAGCTGAAGTGGTGAATATGGGCTCAATTTTAACATTTGGGAAGAATTTAGATAGGTACATGGATGTGAAAGGTATGGTGGGCTATGGGCTGAGTGCAGGTCAGTGGGACCTGGCTGAAAAATAGTTTAGCACAGACTAGAAGGGCTGAAGGGCCTGTTTCTGTACTGTAATGTTTTATGATTCTATGTAGAAGATAGAAGGTGGTTTTCTGTTGCTAAGGGATGTTTGTCCTTTCCTGATGAGAATCCCCCTCATATTTATGGTATCATCCTTGTTAGTCTTCTCTCTACCCTCTTCAATGCCTGTGGATCGCCCGTCCTGATGGAGCCTGTACGCCCTCCTTTACAGTTGGATTGTAACTGGATCAGCAGGTGGATTGTTGATCATGTAACCAACTGTCTTCTGATTGGCTGGCCATTGACAAGGATGGTCTCTCATTGCACCATCAGGATGTGGAATCCCCAGACCTTACAACAGCAGGCAGCCTCTACCACTCAGGTTGTTGATGGCATGACTTTCTACTTCTCATGATCCTATTTTGACTCAATTTTCAGCCCATCCCCCCATTAGACACAGCTGAATTCAGTTTGGAAAAGAGTCGGTTTTCGGTTGGATTTCTTGGCAGGTGAGAGCCTGGCTTTTCCCAGGGTCTTTGATTCAATCTGGGACTCCCAGATGAGTTTGGGCAGGCAGTGAGGTGGCAAGTGAAGTTGGCAGATATTGCCCATCGAATTGTTTGCCCAAAATACCAGCCAATAGATTTATTTTTTGGCAAAAAATGAAGTGAAAGCAGAAGCTAGCCTTCTAAGGTGATCAACATAGAAATCCTTCAATCTGTTTTCCGGCTGAATCTAACATTGTGAGATTTGATGTATTGAGGTCATTCTCCTCATCAAAGAAATTGTGGGATGACAAGCATATGTCATCCAAAGGTTGCCCCACCAATCATTTGTGAATGATGGTGTTGCTCTCATGTCACTGTCAGCACTCACATGGGCTGATCACAAAGCCTCATCAATAGCTGATGAACAGCAAATGGCAGAGAAGTGGCAGGAAACCAACCCGCCAACTCATTCAGGCCTTAGGAGGCTTATGGTCAGACACCACAACTTATTGGTAAACTGATGGATGCAAGGATAAAAAATCCATAATGTGGTGACCAGGACACAAAAGTGCTTGAGCAACTCAGCAGGTCATGCAGCATCCATGGAAAGCAAAAGGCAGTCGACGTTTAGGCCTAACTCTTTCTTCAGGAGTCCCAAACATCAGGCCTGAGTAAGAAGATAGTGGGGTGGGGAGGAGGGGGGGGGTGGTGGTGGTGAGGAGAACAGACCAGCAGGTGATAGGTAGGCACAGGTGGGAGGGGGAAGAGGGAGTAGAGAGGTGGTATAGAGAGAGAGAAAGAGAGAGAGAGAGAGAGAAAGAGAAAGATGGCTCTCTCATCGGAGAAGGGAGGAAGGAGGATGGCAGTCGGAGAGATGGGGGAAAGCAAGAGATCAGGGGATGGTGTTACTGGAAAGTGAAGAAGTTGATATTGATGCCGTGACATTTGGAGGTTGCAGAGCTGGAATATAAGGTGCTACATTTACTATATTTACTTTCCATGGATGCTACATGGCCTGCTGAGCTTCTCCAGCACTTTTGTGTACTGCACTAGGGTGGAGCATCTGCAGACTTCATGCTTACCTCCAAAATGCAATGACCACATCCTAATGCCAAGCTCTATGTGTGGCCTAACCAATGTTCATTACAGGTCTAACATAAGTTTCTTTCTACCTCAAGGCACCGTTTTTAATAATCAGCGTGGCTAGGCTCCGAGCTGCCCTTATTCCAACAGTACATCCAGACTCACACTTTCCATATGATAAGTGACTTCTCTATTCTTCCAACTAAAATATTTCAACCTGACATTTATTTCTCTCTTACATGTCCTTTCTGCTGGTTTATGAACACCTTTCTGCAATTCTCAGTAGTGACATTCTGCACCATTTGCAGAAATTCTGTTTTTGATTCCAAATTCTAAATCATTAAACATTAATTGTGAACAGCTGTGGTCTCAGCACTATTTATGTGAACATTTTCACTGTAACTGTGAATCGACCCACTTTGTTCTCACCCTCTCTGTCTAGAAGCCAACTATATCTTGGACAGCACGGTTCGCATGGTGGTTAGCTCAATGCTTTTTCAGCACCAGTGATTGAATCTGCGGTTCGAATCCCGCGCCTGCCTGTAAGGAGTTTGTACGTTCTCCCTGTGTTTGCGTGGGTTTTCTCCAGGGGCTCCAGTTTCCTCCCACCATTTGAAATTTACCGGGGGTTAGGCTAATTAGATGGAAATTGGTTGGCATGGGCTCATGGGCCGAAATGGCCTGTTACCATGGTGTATGTCTAAAATTTTAAAACTTTAGGATTTAAATTTAAAAATTAAAATTATAATCAGCCCAGAGGACAGGAGGAGGATGCTGTGATAGTACAGATTCTACCATCAATGTATACAGATGGTAGTGTAGGATGACTGTGATTGGCTGAGAGTGTAGCCACACCTACTAGCAGGTCTTAAAGGATTGCTCCTAGCCAGACCAGGTCATTCTGGACTGGTCGATCTACTTGTGATATGCTCCAGTCTTTTAGTTAATAAAAGCCTTGGTTTGGATCAACAAGTCTTTGGTTCTTTTGACGCGCATTACAGACGCTTTGCCCTTGATCCTCCCTCAATATTTAATGAGATTGTGGCTGAAATTTGACCACAGTAAGCACCACAGCAGAGCAGCGGGTAGTCTCAGTGCCAACCTCCTGTACTGTCTGTGTGGAGTGTGTGACCACTTGGGTTTCTCAGGATGATCCAGGTTCCTCCTTCAACCCAAGGACCTCCTGGCAGCAAATTAATCAACTACTGTAACTACCTTGAAAGTAAGTGGTTGGCAGGAGAACAGGGAGGTGGAGGAGTGTATCGATGGCCATGTGAGAGAATATAAATGAGAGATAAATAATTGGGCAGGTGGGATTATCTAAGAGCCAAATGACCTCTGAAATCTGCTTACCTTTTCCCCGCATCTCTTAAAACTTCAGGTTAACAAAAATCTGTCTCAGATTTGAATTAACAGTTGTCCTGGCACCAATTGTTACTGAAGCTGGCATTTCCAAACTTTATGCATATAGAGCAGTTCCCTATTTTCACTGTGACTGTGAATAGTCCCACTTTGCTCCCACTCTCTCTCTCCAGAAGCCAACTATTTTAATCAACCCAGAGAGCAGGAGGAGGGTATGACCATTGATCCTCCCTGAACATTTAATGAGATTGTGGATGATAGATGACCATGGTAAATAACGCACTGGGGTCTCTCTTCCTTCCCCACCCCCACATTAATGTGATTTACCAGGATTGTTGTCTGAAGAGGGGATGCATAATTGTTGAGGACTCCCACCACCTCACACACAGCATTTTTCAGCTACACCTGCTGGGAAAGGGATACAGGAGTATCAGAGCCAGAACCACCAGGCTGAGAAACAGCTTCTTCCCACGGGCAGTAGGGCTGCTGAATGACCAAACAAACTACTCACAAAAACCCTCCGAGACTCTACTATTTATTTAACGATATTTATTTACTTTTAATATATGTATATATGTATTGCCTATGTATATACATATATACCCTGAGAGGTTAGGCATTCATTCCAGCTAAATATACCACCATAGGCATCTACTGAAGTAGTTATAGTTGCTTCTCAAGGAAAGAAGAGAGATAGTCCTCTGCTCTGAAAACCTGCGTTCCAGCACGTAGAATTACATGGATTCCAATGATCCAGCTTCCCTGAATGCTGATTTCATGTCTAATGTCCTTAGTAAAATGAACCATGGATAGATTTCCCCCAAGTATCTCCAGGAGAGAATGTGATTTCATTATTAAAACCCAGATCTAGGCCAGCACACTTTTCCTGCTTGGATTGTTGTCGATAGGGACATGGAGTTGAAAAGGTAAAGGGTTCATGTTCCAATCTATCACTCAACAACCATTGGTCGGAGATTTAATGTAATATTGTGTGAAGACTGAAAAAAGTATTTAGTCCTAATAATCTCCAAAGAATGAGTGTAAGAAACTCAACATCCATAGAATAAGTTTGGTGAGTGCTTTTTGGTATACATTTAAGATTGAGAGGATAAATGCTTTATGTTTAAATGTGCAGTAAGAGTCGGCAAGCAAGTGGGAACTCGTTAGGTTTTGATTCAAGTTCAAGTTTATTATCATCTGATTGAATAATACAACCCAATGAAACAGTGTTTTCTGATCCTCAGTGCAAAAGCATGCAAACACACAACCAAAGATAACACACTGGTTACATCACCTTATCTTTCCTGCATAAAGTACACTGTTTGACCTTCTGTTTCTCCCGCATTGTGTTTTTCTTTATAACACACATACAGGCAAATGATACATATGCAGTATGTATATACATATGTAAAACTAAATAAATGTGGTTAAGCAAATGATAGAGTCCCAGAGAATTTGTGTTCAATCATTCATCATTCTCACTCCCTGTGGGAAGAAGCTATTTCTCAGCCTGGTGGTTCTGGTACTCCTGTATCTCTTCCCTGTCAGGTGTAGCTGAAAGATGCTGTGTGAGGGGTGGTAGGCATCCACAATGATTTTGTGCTCCTTCTTCAGACAACAATCCTGGTAGATCACATCATTTTGGGGGAGGGAGGCCCCAGTGATCTTCTCTGCCACTTTTATGGTCCTGTGGGTTGACCACTGATCTGATGCTCTATAGCCACTGTAGCACACTGTGCAGCAGCTGGCCAGGATGCTCTCAATAGAGCTCCTGTAGAAAGTTGACAGGATGGTGGCCGGTAGCCTTGCCCACCTCAGTCTTCTCAGGAAGTGCAATCCATTGTCACTCATCAAACATGGGGCATCCCCACCAATTGGCAAATCAGAATAACATCATATCATGTTTGCATTTCTTCCTCTACATGGCACAGGGTGCTAAGCGGTGAATCACATCAGCAAGAAAATGTGCTTCCCTTTGGAATTAGGAACAAATGTGTTTGGAGGAAATGATGAATGTTCGATGGGTTTTATTCACATTAATTGGAGTGCTGTTAATTAATCACAGATGGAGGCAACATGCTCAGACTGTCAAGGGATGGTTACAGGATGATACAGTGTGCTCATGCCTGAAGCTCTCATTTCTTGGTTCAAAGGCTGAAGTATGAATCACAGCAATCATCGCCAGGATCATTAATCAGAAGTGTTCAATTTTTTTTTCCTTTAAAGTTTATTGACCATTTGGTGTGGGCTGTAAAATAAGTGGAGATATTTACGGGTTTAGAACAAAAATCGGATAAAATCTGAAGAAAATCCAATCAATATCTTCAGTGCTTTTCAGCCTCACAATTAGAGAATCAATGGGAAGCTAAAACTGCAGGAAGAAAGGTTGGACAAGTCACCTAATTCGCATGAAGCATGGCATTTGTTAGATCAGAACAGATTGCAGTTGACTAATTCTGAGTGGTATTTAACTTCAGGTTTCAATTATGGCTATGCAGCAAAGTGTTTGAGAAGAGCTGCAGCCTGGTTATATTTTCATGTTTCCTAAAATATATTCTCTATCATACCCCTGGTGACTTCCATAG